>NW_004525720.1:2714-11641 GCF_000260255.1 Octodon degus
TGGGGTGGGGTGGGGTGTAGTTTATAGTTGTAGCTCAGCACCAAGCTGTCCTCCCTCCAGGTGGCCTGACTGGAGAATTAGTGGCCTGGAGATTGTCCTTTCTCTCTCTAGTACTCAGCCCAAAGAGCAGGCACTTTGGGCCCTGGTTTATTTCTTCCTGGTTGTGGTGGAACCCAGGCCTCCCGTTGATGGGAGGCCCAAGGTGTCCGCACTGTCCTCTACATGAAGAAGAAGCGCTGAAGCACGCATGCATTGATCAAAGCTGAGCAGGCCGCGGGGCTTGCAGCTCCTGTGTGTTCTTCCTGCCAAGGCCCTGTTGTAAGCTGCAGGCCGTCCCCTGTGGGCTGACCTCGTAGCTGGGCAGGACTGCAGGGCTGCGGGGCACAGCAATGTGCTGAGAATTGGGGTCACAGAAGGGGACGAGGGCGCTTGCTGAGGTACACACAGATCACCAGGTGGGCAGGGGCTTGCCCTCTGGGGCTGCTCGGGGCCCAGGGCCGGTGTGGGGGACTGCCTTTCCCTGCTCTGGCCTCTGCTCCTTCCCTGGCGAGTGTGTTCTCATCCTGTGTGCTTGGCCTAGTGCACTGTTTATCCTGTTGCCCTCTTCAGCTCCCTCCTTACAGCTTTGCTCCTTTGCCTCAGGGACACTGTCACACCGAGTCTGGAGTCTCAGAGACCCTGCGGCTCCCCTCCCCCATCAGGCTGTGTAGAGCAAGCCTCAGGATCCCAGAGGGCAGAGGGCGGTGGGCCCTGGGCAGGGACTGCGCCCGGTAGGCGGCTGGCCCTAGGACCACACAGTGGGCGTCTACATTGGTCAGCATTTCACACCCAGCAGGACCACCCTAAAGTGGCAAGGAAGGCTTTGGAGCACTGCCTGACTTTCTTCTCCCCAAGGAAACCCTGGGGTGGAGGTGGGGGGTGGGAGTGGGAGGAGCAAGCTCCTCAGGGAGTTGGAGGGGACCCAAGATGGCCAGGGCCACAGAAGGAAGAGCCCCTGCCAGAGAGGGGCCCTGGACCTCTGCAGCGTGGGTGGCCTGGGCAGTTTGGGGACAGCATGTGGCGGAGCAGGAGGACCTGGAGCAGCTACCCAGAGCCCCCACCTGCCCCCTCTCAGGTCT
Source organism: Octodon degus (assembly GCF_000260255.1). NCBI lineage: Eukaryota > Metazoa > Chordata > Mammalia > Rodentia > Octodontidae > Octodon > Octodon degus. Next base: position 3,833 of record NW_004525720.1, read on the forward strand.
TGTTTGCAGAAGGACCTTTCCCAGCCTTTCTCAGATTTCTTGCTCCCTGCAGAGCCAGAGCCAGGTCCACTGAGGCCGCTGCTGTGTGGCTTCTGCCCTCAGGCCTGAGCAGCAGGCCTGGCCGGATGCAAGCGTTCAGAGTCGGGAGAAGCGAGAGGGCGAGGATGAGAACTGGCCGAGAAGGGATGTGAACGCGGTTGTCTGCAAGAAGCCGATTAGGGCGAGCTCCTTGTAGGGCCTGTTGCTACGATCAGGCAAGAGAACAACGCAGCTGACAAGAAACTGCGTCTTGCACGACCCGGAAAAGGAAAGAATTCCGGTTTTCACTGGAAGGGAGCCGACTGCGGCAGCTGCTTCCCAGCGCGGGCGAGCAGGCCTGGAGGCGCTGCCTGCGGAGCTCCATTCTGCCCCTCGGGGAGCGCGGTGCGGCCGCTGCGGGGGCCGATGGCTCAGCGTGCGCCCTGGGAGCCTGTGCGGGACGCGTGCGGGGAGCCCCGGGACCCCCCTCGGGTGGGAAGCCTGACCTGAGCGTGCTTCTGCCAAGACTCCCTTTAGCTGCCGCTCCGCAGTGGCCTCCTTCCAGCCGGCCACTATAGCAGTCAGTCAGGCGGCGTTCAGGGGTAATTTTCCGTATTTCCGCTCTTACCTCCAATTCAGTATATTCCCTCAGGTGCAAGGCAACAGTTAATTTGGCTAATATGTAAAATTTAGAGGATTTTGTATCTTGTCTTACACTCTTGTGTCCATTTCTGATAAACTGGCGAAGACAGCGGCCCCTCCCTTATCTCTTAGCCATTTTGTAAACTTGTAAACTTATCATAACTTTAACAACGTATATATTCTGTACAATACTGCAAAATCCCACGATAAATAATTTAATTATCTAAATTAATAATTAATATTTTTTTAAAACCCGCGGAACAGTGAGTCCGCTAAAATCGAACCACAAAATAGCTAGGGACGACTGTAGATAATCAATACAGGCGAATGTCATGAAGTATTGAAAAAAATGTTAATCAAAGTTCCTGGTGGAAAAGCATTATTTTAGTTCTGGTCCTACTGTTAACTTTGGGGTTAATTTTTATTCTCGGCACAAAATTGTAAGCAAACGGTGTCACTTGCCTTTCCACTCCAGACGGCGTGTGATCGCAGCTTCGCAGCTGCTGGGAGCTTTGCCGCGGAAGCTTGGCAGTCAGGCTGCCCAGGGCTCTCCCGCGCTCTTCCGGGACAGTCCCCAGCGCGCCACAGGCATTTCCGCAGGTAGGGGAACAGCAGCTGGGAGACAGCGCCCTGGCACCCGGGCTGCCTCAGGCTGTGGGTCGCGTCTAAGTGGCTCTAGTTCCAAGAGCAAATTTCTTAAGGACACAAAATCTTGCATAGATGATTTCAAATCACATTTTCTTCCTTGACTCTAAAAGCAACATATAAATATTGGAGATAACTTGGGAAGGCAAAAAAAAGAACAAAGCAAACTCATCCTCTATAACCCAGTGGCTCCATTGTCACATGTTAGCGTATTGGTGTATTTCTTTTTCCCTCTGTGCGTATATATTTTAATAATATGTTGAGATTATCTAATAATTATTTCCTAGAATATATGGTCTATGGAAATTGGGAGTATAATCTCTCTGTGATAAGTGAATTTTCTTGTTTTTTTGGGACAGGGTTTCACTATGTAGTTCAGGCTGGCTTTGAACTCACTTTGTAGCTCAGGCTGGCCTTGAACTCACAGCAATCTTCCTGCCTCAGCCTCCCCAGTGCTGGGACTACAGGCATGTGCCTCCATGCCCAGTTGTGAAATTTAAAAAGTACTATAAGTATATAATCATTGTGAAGAACTATGTGTAAAATAAAGCATTTTGCAGTTTTTATTAATTTTAATTATATAGATGGAAACTACAATGTATACCTTTTATACTTTAGTCCAGTATCTGTTCATTGATTTGGTTATAAATATTTTAGGGCATAAAGAAACACATAACATTAATAAGATTCAACCTTCACCCTCCGGCGATTTACACAGATGTGCACATAACTGACCACTACGCCAGTAAGGCAGCCTTTCACGATAAAAAGAAAACCAAATAAGCTCCCAGGTGCTCAGAGACCACAATAGCACTGTCGCAAGTTGGATTATGCAGGAAGGGTGGTTGGTTGGACTGTAGAACTCTGGCTAGGATTTCAAGCAGAAGACCATCTGGGTGGGCTAGGATTGAGGAGGGGGTGGGCCTGGAATAGAGAAGAGCTTCAGGGATGGAGCCCCACGAGCAAAAGCAGGAAGAGAAAAGAAGAAAAAAGGCAAAGAAGCGCGTCAGCAATGGTGAATTGCCTGCCACCTGAAGGAGAAGGTTGGTGAGCACGCGGGCACATGGGCAGGAGGACTCGGAGCCCAGACTGCCTGCGCTCTCTTCTGCAGGCAGCGCAGACTCGCAGATACTTTTCAGCAGGGGCGCAACACAGGCAGGGCTGGCTCGTGGGAATGCTGGCTGGGAGGCTGGCATGTGAATGCTGGCTGGGAGGCTGAGGCGTGGCTCGGGACACAACCGCCTTGCCTGTGTGAGGCCCTGAGCTTCACCTCTGGGCCACGAAACAAAGTGCAACAAACAGAAAGGCCTATCATGTGGGACCTGTCATTCCCAGGAGGTCCTCTGGGTGCAGAGATGTGTTTGTGGGACTGTTTTGTAAACATCTCACGTTAAAAAGGTAAATTATAGGCACATATTTAATTGTTGTAACCCCAAGGGTAAAACTTTATAGAAGAACATGAGAATTTCTTGGTGTTTTATTTAAACTTCCTTGTCCTTAGTATTTGGTTTTTGCAAGGCATGCGTTGACAATGAAGTATTCTTTTTTTCTGTGTATTATCTTTTCCCTTGTCTTTTCTTTCATTAAATCTTTCATCCACTCAAAAAGTATTTATGGGGGCTGGTGAAATGGCTCAGTGGTCTAAAGCACCTACTTAGAACAAGCTTAGCAGAGCACAGGGACCGTGGTTCAATCCCCCAGCACCACATGCCAGCCAGCCCCGCCCCCTGGTGGGCTAAGCTGGCCACACACACACACATAAATAAAATTTAAAAAAAAAGTATCTATGGAGCAATTATATGAGTAGACTGTTATATGGCAAGTCTTCTAGAAACTATGTCTTCCAAATAGATTGTGTCGTTCGTAGGTCCGTAAATAGTATGTTAGTGGGAAAAATAATGAATATGGTTATTTTCAAGAAAATAATTGCTATAGCTGGCAAGCTAGCCCAGCGAACTAAGCACCTGCTTAGGCAAGTGCAGGGACCAGGGTTTGATTCCTGGTCTCCGGGCCTCACCAGCCCCACCCCCCAGGGCATGCTGAGCCAGCTGCCCAGGCTGGGCATGATGGTGCACACCTGTAATCCCGGTGCTGGGGAGGCTGAAAACAGGAGGATCACTAGGAGTGAGAGCTGTGTAGTGAGACCCTGTACCAAATACATAAAAAGAATAGAATTGCTAGTATTTAATATAATGACATTTGGTGAGTTGAGATAGATTGTTCTGTTTTTAAAATGTGTTGAAACTTAGCTTTTTTCTTATTTGTCCTTCAGTTTCCTTTCTAAAGTGCTCTTCTCTCAGTATATATTAACTGTTTTGTTTAACTCTGAGTCACTGAAACCTTTTGAAAAATGGAATGCATTTTAGAGACACTGTTTTCACTTAATGTGGACAATTAATAACAGGCCTTCACTAAATTGGCTTTTACACTATCTGTTCTGAACTTGCTCTTGTCGAATGTAACTCGGTGTAGGCAGAGGGAGCGGTGATGCTTTGCTCAAGTAAGCAAGCCTGCTCATTACCTGCAAATGCTGTCAAGTGACTGTGAAGTTCAAACACCTTTGTCCCAAAGGGCTTCCCTGCCTAATGCTTACTTTGGTCTTAGAATCCATCATTTAATTAAACATTAGCTGTTTAGCCAGCTCCTGCGGTTCGGTACAGTTGAATGAAAGTGGGCAGTTACTCAAATTCAAGAATATCATTGAGTGTTTGGGGTTTTTGATTATATTGATTCTTTTTTTTTTCTTTCTGTAGCGTCTTTCAAATTTGTGCCCTCGGTGTTATGTTCTTAGATCTCACTATGCTGAACCCCTTCCGAAGTCTCCCTACATATTCAGAGCCTGCCACTCGGTGCATCCACCACCCTTTTCTGAGCACTGTTGGCAATGCCAAATCGCAGCAAGCGCCAAGCTCAGGGTCTCGGCAGCCCCGTTATCTCAGATCGCTGTTGTGGATTTCAATATTCATACCCTCTCCTGCTGCTTTAGGTGCTCGCGCTCTCGTCCTTCGCCTTCAGGTTGTTCCAGTCTGTTCATCTCTTTGACGTTACTACTGGGGGGACACTAAGCTGGTCAGGGCCAAGGACACGTCACTGAGTGCCCCGTATCCATGGACACGAGCTGCAGGGCACTGGCGCTCTGGACTGGGTAGGCTTGCCTATGATCAGTTTGAAGGTCACAGCAGAGCAGGTACAACCATATGTTGTCAAGGAGTCTGGTGGTTCTTTGCATAACAGAACTGGTTGCAGTGAAGGCCAGTGTAGATGTATGTAATTAACAATCTGCATCAGTTAATTTCCCTATTTCAGATTTGCCCATTTACCTCAACTGCCTTGAAAATAAGGTATCTCTACATCTGTGATCTATCTATCTATCATATCTGTCTATCAATTATCTATCTATCTATAATCTATCAGTCATCTATATATTATCTCTTTATCATATCTGTGTATCTATTATCTATTATCTATCATTATTTGTCTCTCATATCTATCAATTATCTATCTATCTATCTATCTATCTATCTATCCAATTTATCACCTGTCTATCATTAACAATAGATATAGAAAAAGTCTGAAGTAGCCAGCAACTCTGGAGGAAGCATAATTCATATTCTTGAGCTGCTGGGTTGACTCTCCTGTGGACAGTGGGAAGTGCCTTCACCACATAATCCATCATTTATACTTCAGATGGTCCTCACCTCCATGCTCTGGAGCCGTGGCTCCCCAACAGATGGTCCGGTCTGACCCCTCCTGCGGCCTGCAGCTTCCCAGATGAATGGCCCTGGCACGAGCAGTTCTCTGAGGAACGTCATCCTCTTGCCCGGTAGTGCAGTCCACCCTCAATGGGCAAGCTGGGAAGTTTTTCTTTAGATTTGCATCTGGCTCCCTTGTTCCCCCACTGGTATCAGCTCAGGATGCAGGAGCCATCTAGAGCAGCCTGCCACTTGAGCTTCACGGCCATCTTTCTGGTGTTTGAAGTAAATCCTGCTTCTTGCCTTCTTCCCATGTGACTTTCTCTTCCTGCCTTTGCTGGTGCTGCCACTGAAGCATGGAGTCTGACTTTCCTGCGCCCCTTTGCTTTGTCCTGGGAACTGAGCCCAGCGTGCCACACTGCCCAGGTAAGTGGTCTGCCGCCCAAATGCGTCTCCACCCTTTTTTATTTACTGACTTATTTTTTTGAGAAAAGATCTTGCTGTTACCCAGGCTGACCTTGTGCTTACGCTCTTGCCTCAGTCTCCCACGTAGCTGGGGTGACAAATGTGTGCCGCCAGGCCCAGCTATCTCCAGAGCTCTGGACTTCTTGGGCCTTCGTAGTCCTTAGGATTTTTTTCTGTTCTGTGGTATGATTTGTGTTTGAGACCGTGCAGTTGTTTTAGCCTACTTCCTGTCTGTTGAATTTGGGGATCTGATAGCTTTTTAAAATTGTGTCATTTTATCTGTTTTATTTCAAGCTGGAAGTGTTTCTACTGATTTAAGAAAAAATCCAAAGAACATTGTAGCTTTTCTATACATGTCAGAAGAATTTATTTCTATATTTATTTCTATATTTTCCCCAAGACAGTCTCAGCTCTACATGGGTCTCTGCTGGGAGGCTGGACAACTATAAATTGCCCACTTAGTCTCTTCAAAGAGTCTTTTGTGTAACTGAATACTTTGACTTTTTAATTTTTCTGAGGTATTAGGAGGAAGTTGGTGGGCCACTCCTGTCACAATGCGCCTTCCTGCCCAGGCGTCTCTCAAATGCTGCACCTGTTGGAAACTCGCAGGTGCTGAAGACTACAAATGATCAAGTCTCACAAATCTTTCTCAAGTTATCTCCTTTTCCACATCTTATTATAAGCAGCAGAAAGCCCGGCGGAACTCTGCCCACGGTGCAGGGGTGGAACTCTCCCTCTTCTCCCTCTGTCCCTCACCTCCACGCCACTCCCAACCTCCTGCTTCTCTTTCTTTTTCTTCTTTGAAGACTTTGCTCTGTTTTAAGGCTTTCATCTGCTGGGGAAGCCGGACTGAGCCAGGCAGTCCTGCTGGTCTGGGTCACCCTCTCTTATGGATAGCTGGCTGTGGGCTTCGCGCTCATCTTAAAACAGTGCCTGCCCAGGAACTTCATTGGTGCCCACGCCGAGGGCATGGCCTGCCCCGGCCTCAGTTCCCAGGATGAAGCAAAGGCAGCTAGGGAGCCAAGACTCTGTAATGCCAAAGAAAATGGGAGAAAAGTCAAGTCCCATTGGGAAGGAGACCCCACAAAGTAGTGATAATGATGATAATGGTGATGATAAGAATAAAAATCACCATCACCACAGGGCCCTGTGCCACTCTCTCCACCATCCAAAGCTGCCTCCTCACACCCTCTGGTTGTTGTCACTTGGGTACTCAGTTTTACAGGGATTTATTCTCAGAGCTAGGCTAGGAATGAAGGCGAATATTGCTACACAGTTGGCTAAAGGTATTAGCAGGTAACTTAGAACTGAAAACTATTTGCCCCCAAGAAAAGTCCCACGTGCCTCAACTCTGCACTTTGTTTTGCTTTAAATGGCCATGCCACTGTGTGACTGGTGCTGGCCCCGCCGAGGACCCACGGCGCTGACGTCACCGTGGAGCCTGCGAGAAGTGCAGACCCCACGGTGCACCCCATACACGCGGTCAGAATCGGTGGTGTTTGGTTCTTGGTTTTGTTTTGAGACAGTCTCGCTAAGTAGTTCAGGCTGTCTCTGACCTCGTCATGGAGCCCTACCTGGCCTCAAGCTCACAGAGATCCTCCCGCCCAGCCTCGAGGGCGGGCGTGTAGGTGCGCACCGCCGCCCTGCGTCCGAAGCGTCCTGCGGGATTCGTGTGTCTGCGGAGGACGGAGCCCTGGCCCGCACGGTCGTCCCTGGGTAGCGTCTCCTTTTCTGCCTCACTCCACGTGCCCTGAACATCCTCATTTTCTCTAAAACTCTGAGAGCACAATAACAGAGCATAGGAGGCTGCAAGATTTCCCCACCCGTCGGATGAAGGAGGCGTAAGGGAGGCAGTAATTGTGATCTCAGGAGCCATTAAGGGAAAAATAAATGGTGACATGTCTCCATGGAGGGTTTTCTAGGGTTATGAAGAATAAAGGAGAAAAGAGGAAATGTTACAGACTATTAGGTAAGTAGCGCTCCTGTGCGGGTGCATTCAATAAAACTTACTTTCTTGATACTTCACAGGTGACTGATATCATCTCCATGTTCAAAAAAACAAAACAAAAACAGAGTACGGAATTTATTCAAGGGCTCGCAGTGAGTGTGCATAAAGACGCAGGCCGTCAGACCCAGCCCCACATGCTCATCTACACTGCTTCCAGGGTAAATTTTTCAAATTTGTGTGGTAGACACATAATCAAAAATCATAAGTGATATTTTATTTGAAGGATGTTGCAGAAAGCATCTAGGGAGACCCAGTCCTAGCCCAGGTCCGGTGAGTGTGTGGAGAGCTTCCTGCTACCCTGCGCCGGCGGGACCAGTCCCAGCCCAGGCGCAGCATGGG
>NW_004525721.1:0-1303 GCF_000260255.1 Octodon degus
GTTAGTACAGCAACACAAAGCAGATTCCCCCAAGCCGGGTGGCGCGCGGTGTGTGACTCCAGCCGAGCCCTGGATTCCTCTCTCGGCAGCAGAATGAAGCAGTTCTAGCCAGGCACGGTGGCACGCGCCTCTGATCCCAGCCCTGGGGAGGCTGAGGCAGGGGGACCGCTATGAGCCTGAGGCCGGCCTGGGCTACACAGTGAGCTCAGGGAGCCCATGTCCTCTCAGCAGCTCCCCTGTCTACTCTTCCCTTCCACCAGCTGCAGCCACAGCCATAATGCAAGGTCGCTGCATGCAGGCCAGGAGGGGCCGAGGGGCCGTCGCCATACCTGTCCATGGAGAGCTGGGCCACCAGGGTGACGTCGGTGTTGTCCGCGGCCGGCTCGTACTCGTAGTGCAGGAAGTACAGGTGGGTGCGATGCACAGTGAAGCGCTCGCGCCGAAACTCGTAGCACAGGTCGTCCTCGTCCAGCTCCGACAGCTGCTTCTGGAGCTGGAGGAGGGAGCGACAGGTCAGAGTGAGTGCGGAGGGCCAGGAGGCTCCCTGCACTCTGCCAGCCCAGACTGCGGCCCGGACTGGCGTTGCCAGGTCTGTGTGGACAGGCAGCGTGGTCCTCTCTTTCCTAGCAAGCTTGTCCAGTTTCAAAAGGGAGATGGTGAAGGGCAGCCACCTCCAGATTTGCGGGCAAGGCCCCCCAGGCTCCAGCGCACAGCCCACCAGGGGCGCCTCCATCCAGGGATAGGGTGCAGCTAGGGGACCCACAGCACAGTCTCAAGTGACACAGGGAGAATACTCGAGAGACCCAGGCCATGAGACCACGTGCCAACGCTCCGGTCTCCCTCAAGCTACAAATTCAATCTGTGTGGCAGCTGGAGAGCGGGACCAAGCCAGCCTCCAGCGGGCACGACCACGCCTCCCACCGCAGCCCCTCTAAGCGGGACGCACGCTGTCTCCTCCCCAGCTGGCTCTCGGCAAGTCTCCTGGGACTCACCCTGCTGAAGCCCTATCCAGCCCACTCCTCCCCTCCACCACTGCGCTCCTACTCAGTGGCTGGCTTGTGTGCACCTGCACGAGCAACACTGTAGCGCCCCAGTGGGAGAAGCCACCGCAAGCCTGAGGCCGCCCACGCCCTGCCCTGCGCTGTTAGGGCTGAGGTCGCAGCACACCCCTGACTCAGTCCAAACAGGTCGCTTGGGGCATCTGTGACCCACAGCTGCAGTCAGGGGCGCCCATCTGCTTCTCAGGTCAGGCTGACCCGTCCTGTGCCACCGATTCAGCGTAAGACCCAGATGCGGGATTCTC
>NW_004525721.1:2338-11375 GCF_000260255.1 Octodon degus
GGTGCACTCATCTCATACGTGAAGGAGGAAACTGAGGCCTGGGACTTCAGACTGTGACACTGCGCAGCAGTCACCTCCTCCCCAGGATACCTGCAAGGACCACACGAAGTGGCCAAGGACACAAGGCTCTACGAAAGACGCAGGCCATAGAAATGCATAGCAGCAGGGCCTCTGTAGAGCACAACGCCGGCAAAAGCCCTAGAAAACACATTCAAGGGAACATGGCGTTGTCACAAAGGTTTCCTGAGTGACACACCCGGAGATAAACTCTACCGCCCTTTTTTCCTTTCTGCAGTTAACCAATTCTTTGCACTCTTCTCCCATGAGAGAAAGCACGCAGCAGGGCTTTGCGCCCTGGTTAGCACTCCACATACCTCAGCAACGTGGCCGTGGTTTCTGTGCACGCCCCCCTGCCAATGCTAACGTGGGCTGCCTGGTGTAGACTGCACACTGTCCCTACTCTGGAGGGAGAGCCAGCAGCTGCAAGTGGCCCCATCCCATCAGGGCCCAGGTTGCGTGTCTGGGGAAATCCGAAGCTGCAGGGAGTGCTTTCACTCACGGGGGCTGAAGGTCACAGCAGAGGCACCCTGTGCACCAGCCACAGGGCTCCCGGCAAGCGGGTCACAGAAACAGAGGACCGACTTCTGCTGGGACCAGATGCATTTGCAAATCGCCGCTCTGGGCAGCCAGCTGAGGTGCGGATTCAGACTCCGGGGGAGGTGGCTTTCTAAGAGCCTGCACTGAGTTCCTGCCCTGCTGTGGACAGTGGCTGAGCTGGACCTCGGAGTGGCAGAAAGGACATGGCAGAGGCTCTGGTGCTGGGAGGTGGGTCCCCAGGATCTGGCCTGGGGCCTCTGCTTACAGGTGGGCAAGCCACAGAGTGAGGCAGCGCCACAACTGGAAATGGAGACGTGACTGCCGCAGGTGCTTCTCCTGAATGACCTTAGCAATCTTGTCCCAATAGAAGGACAACCAGCCTGCTCTTCGAAATCGCCAGGTCCCCTGCCACGAGCCTGGCAGGTGCTCCCGGGTAGAGCGTGGGGTCCTGCGGGTCTGGCCTTCGAGTGAAGACATCTGTGCTGGAGAGGGCTCAGCCTCTGCTCTGTTCTGTGCAGTGAGTGACTCCAGCCCAGGTGTCACGGTACGCGGGAAACGGCGCTGCCTCGCTCGCCAAGCAATCCCAGAGCTCCGGCTTGCTCTCTGGCCAGACGAGTCGGTGGCTACAGAGGACCTCAAGGTGACGGCACTGTCCACCCCCACCGATATCATGTCCTCCCTTCCTGGGCCCTGGTGGCAAAGCACCAGGGACACCGCTGTCCCCCACGCATGGGCAGCCCGGGGCAGCTTGGGCACTACTTCCACTCTCTGTTCCAAGGGATCGGTGGGCAGGCTGTGCAGCCAGGGCATCATGGAGGGCAGAGCCACAGAACTGCGAGGAGCCCCAGAGGCTGCCTTCCCGGTTCCTCCTGCAGCCTCTGTCCCCTTGGGGTGCTGGGTGGAGGTGCTGGTGGAGGAGAGCCTTGGGGTGCTGTGTGAGCCCTCTGCTTGCTTCCACACCCTCCTCCTGGAGTCTGTGCTAGGCTCGTCCCTGGGGGCCATGAAGCACTTGGGCATTCCTGAGCCTAGCAGGGTAGGAGAACACAGCTCACTGTCACCTGCTGTGGCTGCTCCAAGTTCCCAGAGCCCGGAGTGATTCTGTGCTGGGGAACCTGCCGTGACCCCTTTGTGCTTGGGGCATTTGTTCAGTTCTGCCCCCCAAGGGCTCGGGGAGGTTAGTGTGGCCCTGCTGCACTCACAGGAGACGAGAGGCACATGCACGGTCTCTTCTGTCCCAGCGTCAGGACGATGTCACATGCACAGCACTGGGCGCTTATTCAGCCAGGCCCTGTGCGAGGGGCCGAGCCAGGTTCTGCCCTTCCACTGGGCTCTGGGCAGGAGGCAAATCCGCAATAGACATGGTATGCTGCGGGGCGACACCGCCTGGCTCGGGGCTCATGCTGGGCATCCCAGGGCACAGCCTGGGCCTGCTGAGCATACTCAGTCCTCTTGTCCCCAGAAGCCACGGGTGCTGTGGCTTCCGCTCTCAGCCAGCTCCCAAGAATGTCCGTGAGTCTCATTTCTGTTTTCAGAGGGCATGCGGCTTGCATCTAGATGTCCCCAAAGCCTCCTGCAGTCATAGATGGGCTTCCTTGGAGAGGGCGGGGTCTAGAGCAGATTGATGGTGGTGCAAAGCTGGGATAAGGGTGCTGGGATTCAGGGTGGTGACCACGGGGTCAGTCCACTGATTGGACGGACACCGCTCCAAGCCTGAGGGCTGGACACGCCGTAAGGGGGGAGTGAGGCTCCACTTGCTCTTTCTCCTGCTGCTTTCTCTGTGTTCCCCACATGAACGGCTGTCCTGTGCCATGTGCCCCTGCTGTGGGGCCAGCCGAGGATGGATGGCAACCTCCAAGACTGAGCTAAACGCACCTTTCCTCCCTTCACTCCAGAAACTGGGTATTCTGTCTCAGGAACAAGGAAAGTAACGAAGGCAGAGGGCACCTGCAAAAGGCAGTGTGTGATGAGGAGCCAGGTGGCACTGGGTAGGCAGCCAGGAGGGAGAGTGAGCCGGGGCCCACGCCTCTGCCCTCTGTGGCTGCAGACCCGTGGCTCCTGTGTCCTCCTTCCCCTGGGCTCTTTGGTCATGCTGGATCCTGAGGTCTCTGCCAGGGAAGTGGCCTGCAGAGCGTCACTGTCCAGAGGCTCCAAGGAGCTGCTGACATGCAGATGACAGATGCAACCAGGGGCACATCCCGGGTCTCTCAGACACAGCTGTTCCCAAAGGCCACCTGCTGCTAGGCAGTGCCGTCTACTGAATCTCGTTACGTGCGTTGATGCGATTTCTAGCAGAGCTGTGAGGAAGGGGCTGTCTCTTGTTCTTTGTGGGCTCAGTACTGGGAGTATGGCTCCATGCAGGGCCAGGCCTCATCCTGGCAGCAGGAAGGACCGGAGCGTGGACCTCGTCTTCATTTTAGGAGTGAGGTGGGGACCTCAGAGTGGCTGGAAGACAAGCCTCACCCAGGAGCCACCTCTGGCCGCCTTAGCCTCTTCAGTTGGCTTAACACAGCCTGTTGGGATAATCTACTGGCCGCTTCACAGGGAGGAAACCGAGGCTCAGTCCTGGCTCCACTTCGGGGCACACTTTCTAGCTCTGACTGCCAGCATCTTTCTGACATCCTGCAAATGCTTCGCAAAAATAAACTTGTTACAGTTCATTTATTCAACATAGTTTATTGAGCATGAAGCAGGTGCCAGGCAGGCTTCCACAGGCATAAAAATGTATTGATGAATAATCAGCACAATCCTGGGTCAAGACCAGATTGATTGGTGATACGCCCCATGGAGGAAATAAAGAGCCCCGGAGACAGCCTGTGGGTAGGGCGGCCCCTGTGAAGTGGGCTGGGACTCTGGGACTCGGGGCAGCATGCTCCCCTCTGCCCGTCCCCTCTGGAGCTCACTCGGCCTGCATCTCCTCTGCCACAGCACGGGCATAACAGTAACTGTCTTAGCATAAGAATGCTGAAGTAAAACACCCAGAAGAATCTCCAAATGCGGCTGTGTAGCTGTGGTGATGTCACCTCTAAACACAAAGCTACGTTCCCTCAGCAAGCACAGCCCTGGCACTGTGGTGGCAGGTAGGGAACCTGGTTTTTTTCCATTTTTAAAATTTTTATTGTAATGTATTTAGTACAGGTCAACAGGGTCTCACTACACAGATCAGACTCCTAGTGATCCTCCCGCTTACAGCCTCCCAAGCGCTGGGATTACAGGCATGCGCCACCACCCCTAGTCTCAACTGCTGTCTCAGCATGCCCTGGGGGCAGGGTTGGGACAACAGGGTAGGGGAAGATCAAACCCTGGTCTCTGCAGTGGTATCTCTCCCCACCTGCAGGAACTCTCCAGTGCCCAGAGGCTGGGAGGAGGCAGAGAAAGGTCTCGGGACAAACGGCAGCCATCACAGGGCTAAGGAACATGGTGACTGAGGCCGGCACAGGGATGCTCAGAATGTTGTCAGGAGACCAGCATGGAGGACTGGGGTGCTGCTCTCGGTGGTGGGCGGGGGTGGGGGGGCAGTGTGCTGTTCGTTAGGGATGTCTGCTGGTGTCCTCTGAGTGTGCATTGTGTGACATCCAGGAACTTGCTGGTGGCAGAAGAGACGTGGGGGTGGCCGCTCCCATCGCCACTGCTGTCTGCAGCCAGGCAGAGGCCCAAGCTTTTCCAGAGCAAAGCATTCTGCTGGGGCAAGCCCCTGACTGTGTGCATTCGTTTCTCCTTCCTCTGGCAGCAGGACCAAGCCAGGGCCGATTCCCCACCGGGGCTGGGGGCTGCTCAGCACAGAGCTCTCACTTGCCTGCAAATCAGGCGATGGCAGGTTTCCCTCTTCACTGGCCCACAGGCAGAACTGCTGGATTCATGGCGCATCAGAGCACACACCCTGGGTGCAGGGTGCATGGGAAATGTGCAGCCAGGGCACCACCGGCCCTGCACCTGCGTGTTGCGTGACTCCTGTGGCAGGCCCCGCGGGGTCTCGAAGCGTGGACGCAAGTCCTGGGGAGACGCAGCAGACATCACTGCCATCACTGGCCCTCAGCCTGGGCCCTGCAGGCGCTCCCCGCCTGCGCTGGCCCTGTGCCTGCGAGGCCCCTGCTGGGGCTATACCCTCCTACCCATCCTGAGGCACCTCCTCGGGAAGCTCTCTGGTGCCCCGTCCTGGGCTCAGAGCTGCACACCCTGCCACTCCGGCTGCCTGGCGGAACTCTGCCGTGCCGCCTGCGAGCCCCCAGCCACGGGCCCTGTGTCTGCCCCTCTGCGGCCTTTGACAGCACGCTGCCAGATGAGCACTGGAGGAGGTGTCCAGGGTGGCGGAGGGCCAGGGCCAGGGCCACTGTACTGTGACTTGGGGGCTGGGTGACCCTACTGGGGAGGCACTGTGACCCGCATCACCCTGTGAAAAGCCAGGCAAGTTCGTGGTGCCTCTACTCCCTGCCAATGGAATTCTCAGACATCCCCAGTGCTATGAAAATCACACCAGCTATGGCAAAGCACCGCAGCTCTGACTCTCGACTCAGCTTACAAAGGGTCCTCGGAGCTGACCAGCCGGCAGGCCCCTGCCTGCTCGCCCCTTCGGTTCTTCCCAGGCGTCCCCGTGCACACGGCACCCAGCGTGCACAGCCAGCCCTGCCTCTGGGCCTCCCCCGCCTGCCGTGCGGCTCTCTGCGCCTCTGCCCGTCGCTCAGGCTCCAGACTAAACCTCACCCCCTCACAGACAGACACCCTCCCCTGCGGCACTGTTCACGCTCGGATGGCCTGCTGCCTTGTGACTTGGGTCCCCTCCACCAAGACAAAGGCCACAAGGGTGGGAGCGCTGCCCTCTGCCCTCTGCGGAGAGCTGGTGACCCCACAGCAAGGAGCCGGAGTCACGGAGCACCCAGCCTGCGCAGCACCCAGCACAGGAGAGCCAGTCTGGGCGTTCACGGAGATTTCTTGCCCACTTTGAGGATGGTCCTGCAGGACTGAAGTCCACGGAAGGCAGGAAACCGGACCCGGGGGTGGAGCAACTTCTGAGGTCAGGCGGGCGGAGCCAGGACTCAGCCGACCGGAGCTGACGCCCTTCCTTCCCGCAGGCTCCCAGCTCCACCCCTGCCCGCTGTGGGCCCTGCGGCTCCGGGCCGCGGTTTCCTCACCTGGAAGGGGGTGCCTGCGAGCCTCGGGCGAGATGCAACACAAGGAAAATACAAGTGGCGAAGAGCCAGGGAAGCAGCGCAGATGCTGGCTGTGCCGTGGTGGCGCCGACCCGGGGCGACCTCCTGCCCCCAGCGGGCGACCGGCCCAGGCTTGGGGTTCCCCGGCCCCTGGGCGCTTGGCCTGCCTCCCCGACCCCCAGGCCCGCCCTGCCCTCGGCCACTCACGTCCTTGCTGCTGGCGTCGGGCACGCCGGCCTCGCTCGGGCAGCCGAAGAGCTCACGCCGCAGCAGGTTGCCATCGTACTCCAGGAAGGTCAGGTAGAGGTTGCGGAAGAACTCCACGTGCTTGTTCTTCACGCGGAGCTTCTTGGGCGAGTTCCAGTGGATGACCTGGGGTGAGGCAAGGGCTGCAGGCGCACGCATGTACGCACGCACACATGCACGCACGCTCGACCTCCTTCCTCCCTCTCTCCCTCACCGCACATGGACCGAGGAGGAGGGCCCTTTAGCCGAGAGCCTGATTCAAATCCTGACTCTGTACCATGCAGTCACTTCATACAGCCTCCCTTGCCATGTATGAAGTCATGGAGGCTGGGCCTGCAAATCCTGTCTCAGCATGTGGCTCTGCTTCCTGGGAGCCTCCTGTGGCCTGCTTCTTCCCCACGATGATGCCTCCTTTAGCAGCCGCCACACCCACGTGCCACTGCCCTCCTTACTGGGCCCAGGGCTGCTGTCCTGACACGGCTGGGACCCCACCTGGATCCCACTTCTTCCCGCGCTCCTGAAGCTCTGCGTGTGGTAGCCGTGGCCTGCACTGTTCTGCTCCTCCTTTATTTATTCCTGAATGGACACTGTACCCACTGCCACTTTAAAGATAAATGCTGGGTTAGTAGCTGGCGCCCCGTCCAGCTGCCTTCACGGTTCATGCACACACGCACACCCCCGCCACATTCTACCCGTGAAACAAGCTGCAAGCATGGTAAAGCCAGGGCTGGCCCGGCTCTGGGCTCTGCAGCTGGTCCTGGCCGAGCGTGACCCAGAGCCACGACTGTCCTGCTCTGAGCTCCGTTCCTTTCGCTGTGCCTCCACCCCCTCAACACACACTCGCTGACAACAGGCTTCCACCAAGGGCCCAGCGCTGGCCTGGGCTGTGAATGCAGAGGAGCAGATCGCAGGACTCCTTGGGATCTTGCGGCCCAGAAGAGGTGAGCGCAGAGGAGCAGGCGACTCTGTCTTACAAGGAAGCCACCTGTAGGGAGCCACTGAAGCTGGAAAATCAGTCAAAGGCTTGTAGGCGGGACTAGGCCTCAGCGCCTAAAGCAAACAAGCTGCCTCAGTCCTGAGATGAGCATCCTGACTGGTTAAGGACAGCTACTAGGCAGGAGGCGACCTTGTGTCACCTGTTACTGACTTTGCAAAAGGTATAACTAAAGGTAGGTTCATTGTGCCGGCGCGTGAGTCCTGCCCATCCAGCAGACCAGGGACTGCCTGGCCATCTTTTCTCATTCCCACCACTGTGTCTCCCCAGGGAGAACTGTCTGTAGTAGACCAACGGATCCCCACAGCCGCCTGCTTACAGAAACCATCAGCAACTCTCACTGGGTGGAAACCCTTGAAATGAAAGAAGCCCAGAGTGGTCAAGAGTCTCGGAGTTGCAGCAGGGCAGGAGAGGCCCTTCCTGTCCCTGGACCACACTCCTGACTCAGAGAAGCTGACTTGGGGCTCAAATGACCAGTGAGAAGCATCCTCCCCTGGCCCCCTCCCAGGGACCGAGTCGTCTGTCACTGGTGGCTCAGGGTGGCAGAGAAATCCTGAAAAACTTCCACACTGGGGACTGCCAGGCACTGGGGTCCTGCTCGCCATAGGTTTCTGTGCAGGCCTGGTGAGCAGGGGCTGCAGGACAAGCTGGGCTGGTGGTGACGACCCACAGTCATGTCAGATAACACTGCCCCGCTCAGCACTCATGTGTGCAGCGTCAGGTGCCACGGCTGCCAAGCCCCACTGGGACTGCTCCTGAGAACTCCTCCACTCTGCAAATCTCCCCAGACCTGGTCCTCCCTCACAACACCTTCCAGGGAGGGAGGACCAGGCCACCAAATCGCCCCAAGTTACAGGGCCAGAGAGCAGGAGGGAAGGTTTAAACTCAAGCAGACTGGAACCTGGGGACCAGCCTCCTCTCTGTCCTGTATCCGTAGTCACACAGCGCCGCTGTGTGCTGAAATGAACGTGCACTTTCCAGAGGACGGCAGGACCCCGACACGGCCCTTCCCCACCCCGGCACAGACCAGGCTGCGGGTGGTCAGGACATCCCTCAGGGAGGCAGGGCTGCTGCCGGGCCCCAGGGCCCATGCTCATGGCTTCACGCATCTACCACGTCCTGAGGCTGAGTGCCCATGTTGACCCGGAGTACTTGGCAACAGATGACTCCCGTCCCAGAACAGAGACATGGATTGGGAAGACAGGATCAGTCAGCATGACTAGTGGAGAGGTGAGCGCTGTCACTCCTCGGAGCAGAGGGGAGCAGCTGTGACACAGGCATGTGACCTTGGAACAAGGTCGGAGAAACAGTGGCTGCAACTCTGGTGGGTTCATGAATGCGCTTCGGGGTCAGCAGACTGGGCATCACCCGTGTCAGTGCCTGGCGAGCAGGAGCACGGCTGGCATCGCTTCCCACAGCAGGGTGAGAGCCCTGGAAGACGGGTGTCACCTCAAGGCCCTAGGGACCCACAGGACAGCACTGCACTCCCTAGCCTGCAGTCTGCAGGGAGTTGGCGCCTGCCTCAGATCCCAGCTTGATGTCGGGTGGGAGGCGTGCTTGCTGCATATTGGCCCTGTCGGTGCCAACTCTGCTTCCACATGCACCCTGGGCCACCCCATAAAAATCCTTCAGCACCACCAGGTCCTGTTGTCTCATGCAGAGCCCCAGAGCACCCCACCTGTAAAGCTTTCCCTGAACTGATGGGTAGATGACTGCTCCATGGCCCCTCTTCCCCCTTCCTCTCCCTCCCTCCCTCCCTCCCTCCCTCCCTTCCTTATGTATTTGGTACAGGGTCTCACTATGCAGCTCAGTCTCGTAGCGATTCTCTTGTTTCAGCCTCCCCAGCGCTGTGTGCCACCATGCTGGTCTTTGTGGCTGGCTTGGCATGGCCAGCATGGCATGTGGTACTGGAGATTGAACCTGGGTCCTTGCACTCATCTAGGCAGGTGCTTAGACCACTGAGCTCTCTCTGTTGCTCTCCTGTTCTTCTTTCTGAATGAGCACTAGTTTTGCTGGTAGTTATAATGCATTCAGCCCCGGTGAATAGATCAGATCT
>NW_004525722.1:0-8271 GCF_000260255.1 Octodon degus
ATGTTCTGCTTCTGGACTAGCTGGGTTGTTCTATCCTCTACACTTTCTGCAGAGATCGCAGTGGTAGGGTTACACCCAGGCCTGTATGCCAGGCCTGAGCTGAGCCTGAAGAGGACACGGTGGAGTAGTGGGGAGATGAAGCTCTGCCAACCACTCACAGGACCTGGGCTAGGACTGGGTCTGAGGGTTCCTGGGATGCGGCAGAAATTTCTACTCGGTGGGTGGGTTGGGGGAGGTTCTGCGGAGTGCTTGGGGGCCTCCCAAGGGGGTGGAAGAGGGTCTCACCCACGCTGCACCTATACTGGGACCAGTTATAGGTCCCTCCAGCGCAGGGTAGCTGGAAGCTCTCCCACACACTCACCGGACCTGGGCTAGGACTGGGTCTGGGTGTTCCTGGAACCCTGCAGCAATTTCTACTTGGCGGGTGCAGTGGGGGAGGTGCTGCAGAGTGGTAGGGGGCATCCTAAGGTGGTGGAAGAGGGTCTCACCCATGTTGCGCCTGGGCTGGGACGAGTAATAGGCCCCGCCGGCACAGGGTAGCCAGAAGCTCTCCCACACACTCACCGACCTGGGCTAGGACTGGGTCTTTTTCCTTTTGAGTAACTTTATTTCTTTTTCCCAGTATCTATGTTATCCTTCAGATTACATTTTCTCTTTCAGATTCTCACACTGAGGAGACAACATGATGTTTGCACATGAGCATCTGAATTGTTTCATTTAGGAGTATGTTTTCTAGTTGCATCCCTTTACCAACAAAAACACTCATATTTATCCTTTTTTTGTTTTGTCCCCTTTTTTCAATTATGTGTACTTTTTCTCTTCTTAATTCTTATACTCTTCTTTCTTCCAATCTTTTATTCATATATCTGGTAATGTAACTAGTTGGAAGACAGCACTATGCAGTATAACAAATACTATGAAATTCATTACTGTTAAGTTAAATTCTGTATCACTTGTAATTTTTTCTGTTTTAGTACTATTTTGTACTCTCTTTAAAAAGTAAAAAATCAAATCTTACATGTTTATTTCTGGTAATCTGGATACTAATTTAAGGATAGCATCATGTTACATAGCACATTGTTGGATTCCTATTATTTTGTTTAGTGCAATATTGTATTCTTTCTAATGCTGAGCTTCTTTTTCTATCACTATTTTTATTCTTTAAAAATAAAATATTAAAGGGGACCTGCTGGTTAGCTCAGTTGTTTAAGCTCCTGCTCATGCAAAGGCAGTCAGGCACAGAATACTGTGGTTTGATCCCCACTTCCACCTGCCTTACCAGACCCGCTCTTAAGGCAGCCTGAGCCAGCCAAAAAAAAAAAAAATCCTTCTCAAGATAAAATATTAGAAAAGAAACTTAATATGTCATTGTTTTATCAAATTTTTATTTTTTTCAGAAGTGAGGATTGAACTCAGGTCCTTGTGCTTGCCAGGCAAGCACTTATTCTACTGAGCTATATCCCCAGCCCCCAAAATATCACTATACAGCCTTTATTTATTTATTTATTTTGGTGGTACCAGGGATTGAACTGAGGACCATGTCCTTGCCAGGCAAGAATTTATTCCACTGAATATCTCCCCAGCCCCACTCAAACTTTTCATATCATTTTGCTTTTTTTCCACACTGACCTTGGTAAAATACGTCAGTGTCAGGAAAATGACAGCCAATAGTGTCATTGTTTTCATGTTTTGATTCAGCCATACTTGCTGAGTGTTAGAAATATCTTTGTTTTTAAGTGTTGAATATGATTTTAAAAACCTTACCTCAATATTCCAGAAAGAGATTGAGACTAAGTAGCACACACTTATTGCAAGCTATAATGATATTAAAATTATTGTTGTTTTAATTATGCATTACACAAAGTATAAGCTGTAACATAATTTTGTTAATGAAAATACGAATGTCTATACTAAGTAATGGAATTCAGTAATACATGGTGATCTATGCTCTTGATTTACCAAATGATTATTGTCTGTATGCTATTTTTACGTCAAGAACTGTGAGGAGCCTGAGATTTTACCCTGCTAGAAAGTTAATACTTTAATTGGTCAGTTCCATGAAATGCTGGGAGCCAAGAGACTCTTGGGTCAGACACAGAGGACCATATTGCTCACAGCAGAGGAGACAGCAGGACTTTGTTTGTGCTGGCAGATTCTCCGCCGGGTTCCCTGGGCTGATGTGGAGGGACCCAGATGGGTGCGGCATGCCTGTGGGTTTGTGTCACAGCTGAGGAGCTCTTAGCTCAAGAAACCCTTAATCTTGTGAAGAGGTCCTAGTGTATCTCTCCGGTGTTTGGACTAGAGGAAGAAGTCATCATTGTACTAGTTTGGAAACAGTACAGTCCTGTGGGTTGTCTTTTGACATCCCTGGGAAGACAGTCTACAGCATACACTGCTACAAAGTATGCAAAAGCACCATGCAGAATTATCCTTCAGCACCTTGCAGTTGAAAATTCAACTACAAAGTGAGACTTTAATTAATAATGCTCATCATTTATTTCTCAGAAGGTAATGTCCTTTGTAATGATTATGAGGATGAACCATGGTTCATTTTGTTATACTAGTGATAGCTAACAACATTACATTCTGAGGTATCTTTAACGTAAAGATGATTTGCATGATTGTGTTTGCAAATATAGCACTACATTGATCAAAAATTTTTGTGGTGTTTTAAATTACAATTATTCATTTATAGTATGTGATGAAGACTACTGCTTATGACATAATAAAATATGACAGGCCTTTCCCTTCATTTCGGCAAAACACTGTTCTTTTTCAATAGAAAGGGAAAGATAAATCAAGACAATAAAGAAGCAAAAAATACAGAAAATGTACCATATCATTGTCCTTCCATTTCCTGATGTTGCTGTCAGCCTGTCCTCAAATATAGCTAGTTCACGAACTGATTAGTATAGCAAGTAATATTGTCCTGACTACTCTTTGTCTCCAAAATGAGTAGTTCCATAACTACAATAACAGTACTCCAAAGGATGTTTATTCTGTCCAGACCAAGGGTTTCTTCCTTCAATACATACCTTGACAGCACTTAATACAAAAAATGCAAGACTAACTCAAATGATATCTTATTGGTATAAGAACAAAAATGCAACAGATGCTAAAAATTATAGATATAGGATTAGTTCACTCATCTCAGAGTTATCAGATATACCAATTTATTGGAGTGTGAGAGTTCTGATGTATGTATCCCACTTTGAAATTCTCGTAGCACCTCCCTAGAAGTTTCTGTTTTTCAAGCATAAGAATTAAAACTGAATGAAAATATATCCAACTGACAAGCTTGTGAAATCTAGGCTAAAAGTCAAAGAATCATTTTTTTTCCTGAAATTTAAATGTAACCAGATGGATTTTCTTTTAGTACTATCTTACCAACTGATTTAAAGAAATAATTGGTCTTCTTCTAGGAAATCTGCAGTTCATCAAAGAGGTCGATTAAATCACTCCCTAGAGAAGCATTGCCTTTTTTGTATTATAATCTTTGAATATATTTAAGACTAAGGTTTACAGCAAATTTATTGCAGGCATGGTATCTTAGAACTTTGCAGATGCATAAATTAAAAATCATACAAAATATAACCATTGTCATATTAATGAATGAAGTATAATAGAATCATTCAAAGGCAACATTACTAACCTCTTTCAGTTATTTATCTGTTAAAGTACAAAGGAGAGAAACACTGCATTTTAGAAGGTGTGCTGGATTAACTAATGATCAATTTGTAACACCCAGCTGAACTGAATTAGCATGGTGCTGAGTGTGGAAGTCCCACCTGAGGGTTGTTGCTAGCAGCATAAAAATAGAACTGGAAGGGAAGATGGTGTGATATTTGTCCTGGAGAAACTTGACACAGTGGCTTTCCTGATATGAACTCAGCTGTTCTCATTGTCAGAGGAGCTTGGGTCCTGGCTGTTACTGAGGATAACTGCAGTTGTTTTGGGGAGCTCTGGTCCTTACCTTGAACATTGTTTCTTGGCTCCAGTAGATTATTCACCCCTCTGGTGCAGACATTCTAGCTTCTCCCACTGAACTTTGGGTCTTCCCAGTGCAAATCCTTGATACAGACTTGCATGAGAAATTGCTGTGGGCTCTGGGCCTTCAGTTAGACTCTTAGCAGACATTGCCATAGGCTGTAGGTCTTGAGATGGACTCATGTAGGACATTGCCGTGGGATCCAGGCCCTCATCTGGATGCTTTGGGTCTCTAGTGTGTGGACAGATTTCTGGCACTCTTCTGCATTTGACTCTTTGGGTGAATATTTTAAAATAATTCTATAAATTATATATCCTGCCTGAAATCCATTCTCATGTAAACCCTGATTACAACAGAAGAGCTCAATTGTTTATAGTCAAGGAATAAAAATCAAATCAATCTGTGAAACTGTTGGTGTAGCAGATTTCTTGTTTTGCTTTTACATTGGTTTTTGGGAATACATGATCGATTTTAAAAACATTTTTACTCTAAAATAAAAGCAATATTCCTGAAACATCAATCTTTAAATAATAAAGCTTAAATGAAGCATGAAACAGAAAACTAATCACCAAATTATTTAACATTTTAAACAAATGAATTCCTTTTATTGCTTTATCTTTGGGACAAAAATATGAACTTAGCTCCTTGTATGAAATCTAATACAGGTTTTAAACTTATCTTGATTAATTAAGGTTTGATTTTTTAGATATATTTTATTAAGAAACAAATAACAATGAGACAGTTTCAAAACCAATTAGTAGGACAGTTTCAATAATTATTACATTGCATATTGTTGTCTTCATACTGCTTATTCATATGACAAGATGCAGATATGATATCCAAACACTATTAGTACAAATTTTTCTTCTCAATGAATTAAGTGAAAGTAGCTGTATATCTATCCCATTTTGTATATACAGACACAAAATGGTTTACATTTGTATCCCCTTTTTTTGTTTAGTTTTGTCAGAGATGGGTATTTCATTGCCATTTAAATATTGTAGGTGTGTGAATTCAGCAAAATAATCCAATATAGTCCAGTAGTCCATAATAGTAGTGAGTTATCCATAGGACTGGCAATATCAGAAGTTGTTGACTTGAGCATTTTAGAGTTCAGCATATTAATATGGCTTTACATTTTATACCTCATTTTTATACTTTTCCACTGGATGGTTAAGACCAAGATAAAGCAAGACCTATATAACAAGAAATATAACTTTTCTGTCTGGCAAGGTCAATCAAATCCCCTCAGGATTTATCCTGAAACCCTGTACAACAGTTTGTAGATCTTTTGTCAGTGTCAGCCATGTGAATGAGTCACAGCCATTGCTTGACCAATTTGCTCTCTGTAAAAGCCCAACAGAATGTTTTCTCTCCATGTGACTCTCCTTAGGCACATTCTACATCATCAATCACTTTCATTTGTGGCCCCATAATCTCCTTTATCAGAAAATTTGGGACATCACTGAGTTACAGGATGTTACAGTACAGGTTCTCTAATATCCTGAATCCTCACTGAACTTGAAAGCATAGGGCCAAAATGATGCCTGTTCTTGCAGCCCTTCTTTTTCTCTAATTTTTTTGTCTGCAAACTTAAGTTGTTAACCTTCCAGAAGAGAAGACTAATGATATTATTACCCTATAACATAGGCAGTTGAGCTTAGCCTATCTGTCTGAATATCAAACATCTTAGACATAACATGGAAAAGGTTTTTTCCATCAAGTATTGATGTGTTAAACTTTAAATCCCTAGAGACTGTGAGGAGAAAAATAAAAATAAAACATAAAAATTAAAAAATAGGAATAAACAATTACATATTATTACACAGAAATTTAGAAATCAAACCATATACAGCATTGAAGCTGGTCAATCCTGTGACATTTTTTTCTTAACTTTTGTTTTCATTTATTACCCTTAAATAAACATTTACTGGAGAGACAGTATAGCCATAATTGGTATGACATGACAAGCAGTACGTATTTAGAAGACCAGAATTACCGGCATTCCAAAAATGACCCTAGTATTACACATTGCTATCTTCAGTAGAGTTGCATAGTTTACAGGTATCACCATATATAGTTAGTCAGGGTGAGAATGCTACCATTTGAATGCCAGTTTCAAAAATCTGCTGAAGATTCTCAGGATCATTGCTTAACCATCTTGTGCATAAAATTTATGGCTTTGCCCATGTGATGTTTCCTAGCTTTTCTCCTTGCCTTCTCTTTATTGTTTAATTCTTAAGTTCTCATTTTCCTTTTAATTGTGTTATACCATTCTATTTTTATTTCTTCTTTCGAGTTCTTATACTAGGGAGATTATATGATATTTACACATGTGTGTCTGGTTTATTTCATGTATTAGTATATCTTCAAGTGGCATCCACTTAAATATAAAGGATTTGAGTTTATCATTCTTTATACCTGAATAACACTCCATTGTATAAAAATACCACAACTTTTTCATCCATTTCTCATGTGACAGGCATCTTGGTTGTTCCCCAGATTTGGCTATCACAAATTGTGCTGTTATAAACATAGGTGCACACATATCTCTATGACATGAGTTTGTTAGTTCCTCTGGAAAAATGCCCAGTAGGGGGATGGCTGGTTTAAACGGGATTTCCAGTCCTAGTTTTTTAAGGAGTGACCACACTGATTTCCATAACGGTTGCATCAGTCTATATTCTCACCAGCAGTGGAGAAGGGTTCCTTTTTTCCCATAGCCTCTCCAACATTTGTTGTTGGTTGATTTCTTTATGGTAGCCACTCTTTCTGGGGTAAGATAGTATCTCAGTGTTGTTTTAATTTGCACTTCATGGATAGCTAGAGATGTGGAGCATTTTTTCATATGCTTATTCGCTTCTCTAATTTCATCCTCTGAGAAGTGTGTGTTGATCTCAGATGCCCATTTCTGGACTGGGTCTTTAAATTTAGGGGCTCTAATGTTTTGTAGTTCTTTATAAATTCTAGAGAAAAGCCCCTTGATTGAGTGCTTATTAGTTAAGATATTTTCCTAATTTGTGGGTTGTCTTTTCATTTTGTTGGTAATTCCTTTTGACATGCAAAAACTTCTCAATAAGAAGAAGCCCCAGTTATTAATTCTTTCAAGTATTACCCATGTGATTTGATTTTTATCCATGAACTCTTTACCTACCCCTATGTCTTCAAGAGTTCCTCCTACTTTCTCTTCCAGGAGATTTAGTATCTCTGCTTTAATGTATAGATCTTTAATCCATTTTGACTTTAGTTTAGTGCATGGTGATAGGCCTGCGTCAAGGTACAGTTTTCAGCATGTAGAGAGCCAGTTTTTCCAGAACCATTTGTTAAAGAGGCTATCTTCCAGTAAGCATGTCTGCCCAAGATAAGATGGCTGAGTGTGTTTGTATAGGTTTCTGCATCTTCTAATCTATTCCATTGATTCTCAGGTGTATTTTGTTGCTAATGCCATGCTGATATTTAATCACAGTAGCTTTGTAGTATAATATCAAATTAGGAACTGTAATGTTTCCTGCCTTGTCTTTGTTGGCCAGTATGACCTTTGCTATTCTAGGTCTTTTCTGGTTCCACATGAATTTTAGGAACATTTTGTCTAGGTCTGTGAGGTTGGTTGATAGTATTTTGATGTGGATTTCATTGAATTTGTAGAAAAATTTTGGGAGTATAGCCATCTTCACAATACTGGTTCTTCCTATCCAGGAGCCGGGAATAACTTTTCATTTTCTCAAAGCCTCTAGGAAACCTTTTTTCAAGGTACTGTTATTTTCATTGAATAGATCTTTGACTTTAGTTAGATTCATTCCAAGGTATTTCATTTTCGGTGGTGCTATTATAAAAGATATTTTTTCTCTAATTTCCCTCTCAATATGTTTGTTTTCTGTGTAGAGGAATGCTATTGACTTTTGGGTTTTGACTTTGTATCCTGATATGCTACTGAATTTGTGTACTAATTCTAGCAGTGTCTTGGTGGAGATTTTGGGTCCTCCAAGTAGTTTCATATGATCTGTAAATAATGATATTTTATCTTCTTCTTTACCTATTATTATTCCTTTTATTTCTCTCTCATGTCTAATGGCTCTAGCTAATGATTCGAGAACTATATTGAATAGGAGTGGTGATAGAGGACATCCTTGGTCTTGTACCAGATCTAAGAGTAAAAGATTTCAGTTTTTCCCCATTTAGAATTATGTTAGCCATTGGGATGTCATAGATGGCTTTTATCAGATTGAAGAAGGAGCTATCTATTCTAATTTTCTGTAGGACTTTGAACATGAATGAGTGTTGGA
>NW_004525722.1:8371-12434 GCF_000260255.1 Octodon degus
CTCTAATTATATAGTTTATTATATTTATAGATTTGTGTATATTGAACCATTCTTGCATCCCTGGGATGAATCTTACCTGGTCATGATGTATAATCTTGATGACTTGCTGTATTCTATTTGCTAGGATTTTATTGAGGATTTTTGCATCTATGTTCACGGTGGAGATTCGCATGTCATTCTATTTTTTATTTGTGTCCTTCCCTGGTTTTTTTTATCAGTGTAATACTTGCCTCCAGGAACAGTTTTGGGAGGATTGATTCATTTTCAATTTCATTGAAGAGGTTGAGGAATATAGTGATTATATTTTCTCTAAATTTCTTGTAGAATTCAGCTGTGAATCCATCAGGACCTGGACTTTTTTGTCAGTAGGTTTTTTATTATATATCTTATATCATTGGTTGTTATTGGGTTATTGTAAGTGGTTATATCTTGTCGATTCAGTTTTGGTAATTTGAACTTTTCTAGGCATCTGTCCATTTCTTCTGTGTCTTGTATTCTGTGAGACTAGAGATTCTCAACATAGCTATTGATAGTCTTCTGAATTTCCACTGCTTCTGTGGAGTTACACCCTTTTCATTCCTTATTACTTGTATTTGAATTTTTTCCCCTCTTTTTGATGAGGTTAGCTAGGGGCACATCAATTTTATTTCATCTTTCAAAAAACCAGCTTTTTGATTCATTAATTCTTTGAACTGGTTTTTTTTTTTTTTGTCTAAATTGAATTAATTTGTGCTCTCATCTTTATGATTTCTTCCCGTCTTTAGGCTTGGGTTGGTTTGCTCTTCATTTTCTAATTGTTGATGGTGCAACAATAGGGTGTTTATTTGTTCCTGTTCTGTTTTCCTAGTGTCTGAGTTCACAGCTATAAATTTCCCATTAGAACTACTTTCATTGAAGCCCATAAATTCTAATAAGTTGTGATTAAATTTTCACTGATTTGTAGATATTGTTTAATTTTATATTTAATTTAATTTGTGACCCATTTGTTGCTGAAAAGGGTTTTGTTTAATTTCTATGTATTTATTGGATTTTTCTGGTTTCTTTTGTCATTTATTGCCAGCTTCATTGCACTGTGGTAGGATAATATGCATGGGATAATTTATGTTTCTTGCATATACTTAAGCATGACCTATGGACTAGTATGTGGTCTATTTTAGAATATGATCCATGTGCAGCTGAAAAAATGTGTATTCAGCTGTGGTTGCGTGGAACACTCTGTATATGTCCACTAAGTCCATTTGTTCCAAGCTCTGGTTCAGTTCCGCTACATCTTTGCCAATTTTTGTCTGGTTGACCTATCTTTTTGGGATAAAGGTGTGCTACGGTCTCCTGTTATGATTGTACTATTGGTTATTAGATTTTTCATGTCCATTATGATTTGTCTTATATATATATGTGTGCTCCTGTCTTTGGTGGATGCACATTTATGAGTGTTATCTCTTCCTATTGAGTTTTTCCCCTAACCAGTATATAGTGGCCTTCTTTATTTCATTTGATCATCGTTGGCTTGATGTTGATACTCTCTGATAACAGGATTGCTACCCTGTTTTTTTCTGAGGTACTTGTGCTTGTAGTATTGTTTTTCATCCTTTGATTTTCAGCCTATGAATTTCTTTTTGAGTTAAGTGTGTTTCTTGTATACAGCATATTGTTGAATTTTGTTTCCTAATCCACTGTACCAGTCTATTTCTTTTAATTGATGAATTGTGTCCATTTACATTGGTGGTTAGAATTGAGATGTATTGACTTATGATTGACGTGTTATTTACTTGCCATGGTTTACTCCTTTTTGTCTTGTGTTTAATTGTTTGCTCTATTTAGTGTCTTCCTTCTGTTCTCATCCATGTAGTTCTGATCATTTTGATCCCTCTCTAGAACATTTTTAGTAGTCTGGACTTCATCAACATGAAATTCTTTAGTTCTTTATCATGGAAATATTTCACTTCTTCATCAAGCTTGAAAGAGAGTTTTGCAGGGTATAGTAGTCTGGGCTGGAATTTGTTTTCATAGAGGAAGTGAAGTACTCTGCTCCATGCTCTTCTTCTTTTTTTTTTTTTCTTTCTGGACCCGGGGATTGAATTCAGGCCCTTGCGCTTGCCAGGGAAGCGCTTATTCCACTGAGCCATCTCCCCAGACCACCACACTCTTCTTGACTCATGGTTTGTGAAGAGAAGTCTCCTGTTATTCTGGTTTTCCTTTAAATGTGATCTGTTTGTTTTCTCTAGTACCTTTCTGTATATTGTTCTTGTGCTAGATTTCTGGAATCTTGACTACTATATGTCTTGGTTTGTTTTTCCTTGAGTTGATGTTATTTGGATTTCTGTATGCTTCAGTTACCTGAATGTCCAATTGATTCCCCATACTTGGGAAATTTTCTGCTATTACTTCTCTTTATATTCTTCTTATATCATTTTTATTGACTCCTTTCTCATTGATGCCTATTATTCTCACATTGCTCATCTTCACATTGTTTTGCATGATGAATTATTTCATCCTGCAACCTAATTGTTTTTAAGAGATCTTTTCTAACCTTTTCACTAGCTGCAATGGTGTCTTCAAGATCTGAAACTATATTCATTTTCATTCAAATGGTTTTACAAGTTTTTGAATGAGATTTTAAGTTCTTCTATATCTCTTTGACTGTGCTTCATGTGATGTTTCTTTTCTATATTCTCATTGAAGTATTCCATTGTTTTTCTGTTCTCTAATTTTTCATATATATATATATATATATATGTATTTGTCATTGTATTCTTGAGAAGCAGTCATTAATTCTTTCATTATTGTTATGCTTTTTAAAATTTTTTTGATTGTAAAAGAGTATCCTCAATTTTTTTAAGATAAAAGAAACATGTCTATTAAATGCAATACATCATTCTGGAATACAGCTTAGAATGAGAATAATAACAATAATGATGGAACAATGGTAAAATTTGAATAAGGAGATGGATAAGACAGTGACATATCAAAGTTAAATTTCCTGATCTTACAATAAAATTGCAACTATACAAGGAAATATTGTAGTTCTTTTTTTTTCCATAATTTTATTGAGAAAAAAATAGCAATGAGACAGTTTCATATCAAATAGGTAGGACAGTTACAATAATTTACACATTGCATACTGCCTTCCCAGGGGTTATTTGTTGTACAAGATGCAGACATGACATCCTATTTACAAACACTATTAGAACAAATCCCTCTATTCCTTGAATTAAGAGAATGTAGCTATATATCTATCCCAATACAAAATGGTCATTCATCTATATCCCCTTTTTTTGTTCAGTTCCATCATTTAAATATTGTAGGTGTGTGAACTCAGCAAAACATTCCAAAATAGTCCAGAAGTCCACAATAGTATTGGGTCCTCCACTTGACTGGCAATGTCAGAAGTTGTTGACCTGAGTCCTCCACAGCTCAACATAACAACATGGCTTTATTTCTTATACTTTGTTTCTATACTTTTCTGCTGGATGGCCAAGACCAAGACAAAGCAAAACCCACGTAACCAGAATTGTAGCTTTTGGATCTGATAAGGTCAGTCAAATATCCCCAGGATCCATCCTGAGACACTGCACCTCAGATTGTAGATCCCTTGTCAGAGAAAGCCACGTGGATGAGCCATGGGCACTGGTTGGCCTATTTGCCCTCCTTGAAAGCCTGAGAGAATGTCTTCTCTCCATGTGTCTCTCCCTAGACACACCCTGCATCATCAACCACATTCCTCTTTGGCCCCACAATCTCCTCGATCAGAAAACCTGGGATACAACGGGCCTACATGATGCCACAGCACAAGTTGTCATAGGTCCTGAGTCTTAACTGACCCTGGAAGGACAGGGCCAAAATGTTGGCTTTCCTTGTGACTCTCCTTTTTCTCTAATTTTTGGTCTGCAAACTTAGGTTGTTAACTCTCCAGAAGTGAAGCTTATTGCAATTACTATATAACCTAGGCTGTTGAGCTTAACCTCACTATCTGTGTGAGTATCAAACATCTTAGGCATAACATGGAACAGGTATTTTTCATCAAGTATTGATATGTTGAACTTTAAGTCCCTACAGAATAAGA
>NW_004525722.1:12874-14390 GCF_000260255.1 Octodon degus
TTGCCTCTGTCATGTTTCTTAGCTCTTCTCCTTGCTCTCTCTTCATTGTCTAGTCCTCAAGTTCTTGCTTTCCTTTTAATTGTATTATACCTTTCTACTTGTATTTCTTCCTTTGAGTTCTTATACTAGGGAAACTATATGATATTTACACATGTGGGTCTGGTTTATTTCACTTATGAGTATATCTTCAAGTGGCATCCACTTCAATATAAAGGCTTCGAGTTTATCGTTCTTTATAGCTGAGTAATGCTCCATTGTATAAAACTACCACATTTTTTTCATCAGTTCCTCAGGTGATGGGCATCTTGGCTGTTTCCAAGATTTGGCTATCACAAATTGTGCTGCTATAAACATAGACACACATATATCATTATGATATGATGTTTTCAGATCCTCCAAGAAAATCCACAATAAAGGAATAGCTGGTTTAAATGGAATTTCCAGTCCCTGTTTTCTGAGGAGTCTCCACACTGATTTGCATAATGGTTGTACAAGTTTATATTCCCACCAGCATGGAGAATGGTTCCTTTTCCCCCACAGCCACTCCAACATTTGTTGTTGGGTGATTTCTTTATGATAGCCATTCTTTCTGGAGTGAGGTGATATCTCAATATTGTTTTAATTTGCATTTCATGGATGGCTAGTGGTGTGGAGCATTTTTTCATATATTTATTCGCTTCTTTAATTTCATCCTCTGAGAACCATGTGTTCATCTCAGATGCCCATTTCTGGGTTGGGTCTTTAAAGTTTGGGGCCTTGGAGTTTTTTAGTTCTTTATAAATTCTAGAGAGCAGACCTTTGTCTGAGTACTTATTTGTTAAGACTTTTTCCAAACTTGTGGGTTGTCTTTTCACTTTGTTGGTAATTTCTTTTGATGTGAAAAAACTTCTCAATTTTGTTAGTGTCCTACACACTTGTTATGGGTGGGCTTGCGGTCTGAGATTACATTTTGCTCCTCTTGTTGTCATTTTGTATAACACTGTCTTCTGACCTTTGTTGTAGAACTTTGGTGCAGTTATAACCTTAGCACCTACTGAAATTCAGGTGCAGATCTGCAAAGTTGAATTTATCCAGCTGTGTCAGGCTTGGGTCTGGCTGCTGTTTTCAACTTTTTCCTCCTGCCACTCTTGGGAGTGAACCTGTTGTGCCCCTCTGGCAAGATGTTCTGCTCCTGGACCAACTGGGTGTTTCTGTCACCTACTCTCTCTACACTGACTGCAGCTGCAGAGTTTTACCCCAGGCCTGTATGCCAGGCCTGAGCTGAGTCTGAAAGGGACAAGGTGGAGTAGGTGGGAGAGGAAACTCTCCCACACACTCACTGGGCCTGGGTTAGGGCTGGATTTGGGGCTCGCAAAACACGGCAGAAATTCTCACTCACTGGGTGGGAGTGGGGGCGGGATTGCAGAATGTTGAGGCTGAGTCCCAAGGGGGTAGAACAGGGTCTCTCCTGTGCTGCGCCTAGTCTTGGACTTTACAGGGTAGCCAGAAGCTCTCCCACACACTCACTGGACCTTGG
>NW_004525723.1:0-550 GCF_000260255.1 Octodon degus
TGGACAGAAATCAAATCGCACGGGTAACAGTTGAAAGACTTAACAAATGGGACCTGCTCTTACTGAGAAATTTCTTCACGTCAAAAGAAATTACCAACAAAGTGAAAAGGCAACTCACAAATTTGGAAAAGAAATCATGACAAATAAGTACTCAGACAAGGGTCTGCTCTCTAGAATCTATAAAGAACCAGAAAACACCAGGGTCCCAACATTTAAAGACCCAATCCAGAAATGGGCTTCCAAGATGAACACACGATTCTCAGAGGAAGAAATTAAAGAAGCGAGTAAATATATGAAAAAATGCTTCACATCCCTAGCCATTCGTGAAATGCAAATTAAAACCACATTCAGATATCATCTTACCCCAGAAAGAATGGCTATCATAAAGAAATCACTCGACAGCAAATGTTGGAGAGGCTGTGGGGAAAAAGGAACCCTTCTCGACTTCTGGTGGTAGTGTAGACTGGTGCTACCATTATGGAAATCAGTATGGAGACTCCTTAGAAAAGTTGGTCTGGAAATCCCCTTTAAACCAGCTATTCCTCTACTG
>NW_004525723.1:2262-11752 GCF_000260255.1 Octodon degus
CATTCTCTTAATGAATAGAATGATTTGTTCTAATGTTGTTTGTAAATTAGATCTCAAGTCCACATCTTGTACAACAATTAACCACTAAGAAGAATATATGCAGTGTATTATTTGTTGAAACTGTACTTGCAATTTGATTTGAAACTGTCTCATTGCTATCTGTTTATCAATAAAATTTTGAAAGAAAAAGAGAAAGATTACTGAATAAACTTTATGTAGCCTAACTCAAATATACATTGTACACATGTATAGCTATCAGTAAAAGGATTGAAAAGGACAAAAGGAAATATAAATCTTGAATGAGCCAATGTTCTACTGCTTACCTCCAAGTTATTCTGCAATGTACCCTATAAATTCAATATACTGGCATCATATACTCAATAGAGTTTATACTTGCATATGACCAGACAATTCTCGAATCACAAAAGTTATGCAAGAGGAAAGCTTTAATAATTGCAAAAAGGAAGTGAGAAAAGATATAAAATTACCAATATGAAGTTATAGTCTAGTGAGCACATTGAAGAAAGGATACTCCTCAAAAGAAATAAGTAATAGAATACATTAAAGAACTCAGAAACAGTGGCATACAAGAAGTAATTTATTATGCTTTAGCAAAAAATGTTGAGAAATCCAAAAGAAAGATAAGATAAAATGTGTTAATATGGTTATAGAAACAACAGGATAAATTCTGCCTTAAATAGGAAACAAAATATCCAGAAAAATTCATCTTCAAGAGGTGAGGTGGACAGTCACTAGTGAACATCTTCTATTAGAAAAAGAAGTTGCATCAGTTAGTAAGTATATAAATGGCACAGTAGACTGTTGTGTCTGACTGCACATATGGTTCAACTTTGAATTCAGAACTTCTGTATATATTATTGGAAAATAAGTTCAGTGATAAGACTTCTTTCTCACAAAATGTGTTTTGTCTCTGATACCAATCAGAAAATTTTTCTCTCGTTTTTCCAAAATGATATAGCACATGAGGACAAAGATGCAGCCCAGCAGACCTGCAATGGAGGCCAAGATGGAGAATACCTCCATGGCCACCATGGCCTTCCCATTTCTGCTGTGGTACAGGGGCAGGAAGGTGACCCACACGCTGCAGAACACCAGCATGCTGAACGTCAGGAACTTGTCTTCATTGAATGTGTCAGGCAGGTTCCTGGCCAGGAAAGCCACAGTGAAACTCACCAGGGCCAGGGAGCCCAGGTATTCCAGGAGACAGTAGAAAGTGGTGAGGGAGCCCTTGTTGCAAACGATCATGATGTGACCATGTTCAGAGTGAGCATCTGTGTCAATGTAGGGTGGATTTCTTCCCATCCAGATGCCACAGAGAGTGAGTTGGATCAGGGAGCAGATGGGGATGATGGAGTTTGGTGCCCCTGACACCAGCAACTGCCTCATTTTTCTGCCTGGTGCTGTGGCTTGAAAGGCCAGCACCACAGCAATGGTTTTGGCCAAGACAGTGGAAACAGCCACAGTGAACACAACTGCAAACGTGGTCTGCTGCAGGATGTAGGAGGCTGTGTTAGGACAGCCAATGAAGAGCAAGGAGCAGAGGAAACAGCAGGTAAGGGAGATGAGCAGGGTGTAGCTGAGAGCCCTGTTGTTGGCCTTGACGATGGGAGTGTCTCTGTGCTTCACAAAGAGGCCAAGGACAGCAGTTGTGAGAACAGTGAGACTCAGGGCAGTGCCAGACAGAGCCTTCCCGAGGGGGTCTTCATAAGTCAGAAAATTCGCAGACTTTTCGAGGCAGTGGTTTCTCTGACTGTTAGCATATTGGTCATCAGGACACTTCACACATTGTTTCATATCTAGGAAAAATTAAAATTGTGATTTGCCTACATTTAGTATTATCATTTTTACAGGCTTATGCCCAGAAATTCACTGAAGTTCCTTGGACTAAATTGTCATTTTTGGTAGTTTTTCTTGCTTTCTCTTTCGTTTTCTGTGTTTTATTTTATGTGGGACTGAACTCAAATGTTACACTGAGATATATTTCAAACCATTTTAAATTTTCTTAGTTTGAGAAAGGATGTTCTTAAATCATTAGGTTGCTATTACTGTCTTCTGACTTAAAATCTTTTCTTTTTCTCACCTCCCAGATCCCTGGACTGCAGGCAGGCAGTACCACTTCTCACTTTTCCATGATTTTCTAGACACAAATTAACAGAACTCTATATAGAGATTAACTCCAAAATAACATTGTTTCTCATTGTTTTCCTTTTAAATCTGGCATATACATAAAACATTGTATTTTTGCTAAGTAATAAGATCAATCTTTATTATTTACTTTAGCTATGTGATCTAAGTCAAATCTCTATTAATGCTTCCCCAGATATTTCATATAATACTAAAGCTATCACTTCTGTAAAATGTCCAAGTTTTCGTATTTACATGTAGATATTTATACTTGATAAACAACGTATTTTGTGTGCATATCATCCTTGAAGTTCAGTGGTATATTCTCCAATACATTCCACAGGTTGTCTCCCCTACTGTCTTATGCTTTCTCGAGGAATGGGGATCAATACTAAAAGTTGGACTGTGCTGTCATAAGCATATTTTACATCTAAACAACCTCCTATATCCAGTCAAAGTCAGCCTCTCTGAGCATGGGCTCTGTGTTAATAATAGTGTCAGCCACTGGAGTTTGAAGTGGTCCTGCCCTTGTCTTGACTGTAATCTTGCTGTGGTTCCAAAGGTTGTAAATGGTGTTCTTTCTTACTGCACTGCATTAAACTTCACAGTGGAGATGGGGTACAGAAGCTGTGGTTAGAGGGCCAGGATTTGTCTGGATGAAATATTGCTTTTAATGAAACTAGAAAAATACATCAATGTCCTTATGTGTGACAATGTCTATGTGTTATTCCAAAGAATTAGTGGACTGGCACAGGTCTATCAAATGTTTGCAGCACTCTGAGACAAATTGGTGATATTCTGCCTTATAATAATAAATAAAAATAGCTGGGCACAGAGACCACTGATAATGCAAATTTTGGTTCCATCAGTAAAAGGGCAAAAACCAACCAAAAGTAAGATGAATAAGAATAGCGGAAAAATAAAATGAACTTGAGTGAGTTTTGAAGAGGAAAATATGTTTTCTGACAGGCAGTAACTATCCATAACCAATAATTTGAAAGTGAAGGAAATGTTTTGCCTTTGTGTCCTCTACAACACTTTTACCATTTCTTGTGAATGGAGGGAAGATAGCAGAGTGAGAATTTGTCCCCAGGACACGTTCCTACCTGTGCTATTGGTTATTTCCTTGTCTACACAAGGAGTGCAATCAAAACAGCAGGCAGCCTTTCCCTCCTGAGGACTTTTCCTAAAGCCAGGAATGCAACTCTCTGTGCAGAATGAGTGAGGAGTCTAAGGAAAAAATATATGTTGGTAACTTCTTAGGCATTTACTTGCTTCATCCGTGCTAGAGGGATGAACTTAATTTGTACACGTACATAACCAAAACTATGTTCTTGCATGATAAACTTGTTTCATAATATGAAATATATTTAGACATTAATAATTAATTAAATGAATTATAATTTCTATCATCAGAAAGGTTGTAACAATTTTTAATTGACAACTTACTATTGTTACTGAATTTTCACATGTGACCATTATGTGTAAAAAATTTGGTGGCACAAAGTCTGTGCCAGTAGTTAGTTTACTTGTGGTTCATAAGTGTGCCATAATTAGGTGAGACATACCTCTGTAACTCCTGCGGCCCACTCGATCATATCTTCAGATACAGTCATTTTATGACCATTTGGAGCTCTTGAAGAAAATGTGCCAACTTTAACCATAAGTCTAAGGCCTTCTGGAAAATTCCAGAAACTGACAATGTCATACTCTGAATCCAGTTTCTGTCTGTCATCCAAATTCACTAGGTCCCCAGCAGGATTGGAAAACTGAATATTCTTCAGAAAGAGATGCAGCTGAAAAAAATCCCATCATCCTATGAGGACAAAGCTCCAGGTAAAGACAAATATTATGGGTCAGGTAAAGATTATAATCATCTTTAAAATCTTTTTCCTAAAGCAACCTTAACACTGGTATTTATTATATGAGAGCACATAAATATTTCAGGACTAGAAAGTCACCATGATCAAGAAATTTGACCCAGTTTCAGAAAAATAGACTACTCTATCAAACCCTATGTAAAGAAAGCGTAGAGTTGTGTTGGGGTAAAACATGAAATGTAGAATCAAAGTACATAAAACCCACAACTTCTATTGCCTATCTGATTATTCACATAGAATCTACCTAAAAACTGTGTTCATACACAGTTAGGTTAAATGGCATTGAGTTCTGTAAGTGACTACAAGGTTTCCTGCTGTCCTTTAAGAATAATATGGACCTACCAGTCCCAGCCCAGACGCAGCCTGGTTGTGACACTCTTCCACTCCCCTGGGACACTCCCATCCACTCTGTAGCACGTTCCCCCACCCCGCCGGCCTAGGAAGAATTACTCTCGCATTCTGGGAACCCCCAGATCCAGTCCTACCCGTGCCAGGTGAGTGTGTGGGAGAGCTTCCAGCTACCCTATGCCAGCAGGACCTACCGGTCCCAGTCCAGGTGCAACATGGGTAAGACCAACTTTCACTCCCCTGGGACAACCCATCAACTCCTTGGCACAGCCTCCACTCTGCCCACTGAGAAGGAATTTCTGTCCCATTGCGGGAACCACCAGATCAAGTCTTCCCCCGGGCCCCATGAGTATGTGGGAGAATTGCCTCTCCACACTACTCCACCTTGTCCCATCCAGAATCAGCTCAGGCCAGGCATACAGGCCTGAGGTGAAACCAGGCAGCTGCAATCCCTGCAGAGAACGTATGGGAGAGAACCACCGAGTTAGTTCAGTAGCAGAATATCTTCCCAGAGGGGCACAACAGGTTCATCCTCAAAGGCAGCAGCAGAAAGGAAATGAGCACAGCAGCCAGATCCAAGTCAGGCAAAATGGGATAAAACCAAAATTTGTAGATCTGCACCTGAATTTCAGTAGGTGCTAAGGTTATAATGGCACCAAAAATATACAACAAATGTCAGAAGAGAGTGCTACACCTAATGAAAACAAGAAGGAGCAAAATTCAATCTCAGATCTCAAGGGCACTGATAACAAGTGCAGAGGACACGAACACAGAACAAATTGGGAATCACAGAGCTGAAATCAATAAATCACCAGCTTCTGAAATAAAGAAACAGCTTCAGAAAGGTATAGAGGAAATCAGATTGGAAATGAAAAAACAAATCCCCGAATTAATAACATCTGCAGTAAAGAATCAAATGCAGAAACATATGGAGAAAAACCAGTGATCACCCAGAACAAGAGCAGAAGACACTAGCTCAGGTCAAATGTATGAATTAATAGTGTCAATAGTAAATAAGCAACAGCAGAAAGTCATAGAGGAACTCAGAGCAGAATTCTTTTCTACTAGCTCAGCTCAAATGTATGAACTAAAAGGGTCAATGGCAAATAATCAACAGCAGAAAGTTATAGAAGAAAACAGAGCGGAATTTTCCGAAATAACAAAAGAATTCTCAAAACTCATAGCATCTAAACTAAAGAATCAACTGCAGAAACATAGGGAGGAAACCCTAATCTGAAAAAAATGCTGCAGTGAAAGAATTAATAAATGATTGTAAAGAAGACATTGATTAAAAAAAAATAGAGATTGGAAAAATGATGGATTCTTTGAATGAGCAATACAGGAAAGAATTAGATAACATGAAGCATGGTCAAAGAGATATAGAGGAAAATAAAATCTCAATCACAAGATTGCAACACCGTTTAAGTGAAACTGAAGACAGAGTTCCAGATTTTGCAGACGCTGGTAAGCTAGTGAAAAGGTGAGAAAAGATCTCTTAAGAAAAAATAGGATGCAGGAAAAAATAATCCATCACCTGCAAGATGATGCAAAGATTAACAATGTGAGACTAATAGGCATCAGTGAGAAAGGAGTGAAAACAAATGACATTAAAAAATATGGGCAGAAGTAATAGCAGAAAACTTCCCAAATATGAGGAAACATTCTGATATTCAAGTAACTGAAGCATACAGAATGCCAAGTAACGACAACACAGTTAAAAACACACCAAGACATATAATATTTAAGATACCAGAATTTCAGCACAAGAATGATATACTCAAAGCTGCTAGAGAAAAGAAGCAGATCACATTCAAAGGAAAACCCATCAGAATTATGGCAGACTTCTACTCACAAACCATGAAGGCAAGATGAGCATGAGGCAAATTACTTCAAGTCCTCTATGAAAAGAAATTCCAGCCCAGAATACTATACCTTGCAAAACTCTCTTTCAAGTTTGATGGAGAAGTGAAAGTCTTCCATGACAAAGAACAACTTAAGAATTTAATGATGACAAAGCAAACCCTACAGAGGCTACTGAAAGATGTTCTAGAGAGGGACTAAAATGATCAGAACTCCAAAAATGATAACCAAAACAGCGAACTAAATAGGGCAAGCAATTAAACACAAGAGAAAAATGAGTAAAAAACAGGAGGTAAATAACATAACCATCAATGTAAGTGGACTCAGTTCGCTAATTAAGAGAAATAGACTCACACACTGGATTGGAAAAAAAATCCAACAATATGTTGTATACAAGATACACATTTAACTCATAAAGACATTCATAGGCTGAAAGTCAAAGGATGGAAAACAATATTACATGCACCAGCACCTCAGAAAAAAGCAGGGGTAGAAATCCTATTCTCAGAGAGTCTCAACTTCAAACCAAGAATGAACAAGCAAAATAAAGAAGGCCACTATATACTGGTTAGGGGAAAATTCAAGGAGAAGAGGTAAAACTCATAAATAGGTATGCACCAAACACAGGAGAATGCAACCATATGAAGCAAATCTTAATGAACTAGAAAAATCTAATTTCCAATACCACAATCTTAACAGGAAACATTAACACCCCATTATCCCCAAAAGATAGGTCAACGAGACAAAAACTTAGCAAACAAATAATAGAACTGAACCAGAGCTTTAAGCAAATGGACTTGGTGGACATATAGAGTGTTTCAAACAAACACAGCTGAATACACATTTTTCTGAGCTGCAAATGGGTCATTTTCTAAAAGACACCACATACTGGTCCATAGGTCATGCTTAAATATATGCAAGAAAACAGAAATTATCCCAAGCATGTCATCTAACCACAGTGCAATGAAACTGGAAATAAATTACAAAATAAAGCAGAAAAAAAACCTAAATACATGTAAATTAAACAACACCCTACTCAGCAACAAATGCGTCACAGATGAAACTAAACATGAAACTGAACAATATCTACAATCCAAAGAAAATTCAAGCACAACTTATCAGAAATTATGGGATACAATAAAAGCAGTTCTCAGAGGTAACATTCTTAGCTGTGAACTCACACATTAGGAAAACAGAACCGTAACAAATGAACACCCTAATGCTGCAATTCCAACAACTAGAAAAGGAAGAGCAAACCAAACCCAAAGCCCAAAGACAGGAACAAATCATAAAGATTACAGCAGAAATTAATTCAATTGAGAGAAGAAAACAGTACAAACAATTAAAAAATCAAAAAGCTGGATCTTGGAAAGATCAAATAAAATCGATAAGCCCCTAACTAACCTCATCAAACAGAGGTAAGAAAAAATTCAAATGCAAGCAATAAGGAATGAAAACGATGTAATTACCACAGACCCAGTGGAACTACAGAAGATTATCAATATCTATTTTGAGAATATTTACTCTCACAGAATAGAAGACACAGAAGGAATGGACAGATTCCTAGAAAGGTACAAATTACCACAACTGAATCGACAAGATATAACCACTCTCAATAGGAAAATGAGTCAATAAAATACAAGTTGTAATTAAAAACCTACGGACAAGGAAAACTCCAAGTTTGCATGGATTCACAGCTGAATTCTACAAGACATTTGCAGAAGATGTAGTCCATATATTCCTCAGACTTTTCCATGAAATTGAAAAGGAATCAATCCTCCCAAAATCATTCTGGGAGGCAAGTATTATACTGATAACAAAACCAGGGAAAGATGTAAGTAAGAAAGAGAACTACAGGCCGATCTCCCTCTTGAACATAGATGCCAAAATCCTCAATAAAATCTTAGCAAATAGAATACAGCAAATCATCAAGAAGGTCATACACTATGACCAGGTAGGACTCATCCCAGGGATGCAAGGATGGTTCGATATTTGAAAATCTATAAATGTAATACACAATATCAATGGAGTGAAAATTAAAAAGCATATGGTCATTTAAATTGATGCAGAAAAGACTTCTGACAAAGTCCAACATTCATTCATATTCAAAGTACTACAGAGAATTGGAATAGATGGCCTCTACTTCAATATGGTAAAAAAACATTTATGGAAACAAAACAGCTACCATAATCCTAAATAGGGAAACACTGAAAACTTTTACTCTTAGATCTCATAAAAGACAAGGATGTCCTCTATCACCGATCCTTTTCAATATAGTTCCGGAATCATTAGCTACAACAATTACACAAGGGAAAGAAAAGGAATAAAAATAGGTAAAGATGAAGTTAAATTACCATTATTTGCATGATACTATATTGGAAGACAGAAAAAAGTCCACCAAGTAGCTACTAGAGTTAAAAAAAAATTCAGTAGCACAGCAGGTTATAAAGTCAGTACTCAAAAGTCAATAGCATTCCTCTACACAGACAACAAACACACTGAGAGGGAAATTATAGAAACAATAACTTTTACAATAGTACTGAGAAAAATGAAATACCTTGGGATTAATCTAACTAAAGCAGTAAAAGACATTTTCAAGCAAAATTATGGTACTCTAAAAAAGAGATCACAGAGGATTTCAGAAAATGGAAAGATATTCCATGCTCCTGGATAGGAAGAACCAACATTGTGAAGAAAGCCATACTCCCAAAATTGCTGTACAGATTGAATGCAATCCCTATCAGATTACAAAGAACGTACCTCACAGAGCTAGAGAAATCATTCCTAAAATTTATTTGGAACCAGAAAAAATCTAGAATAGCAAAGGCAATCCTGGGTAATAAAGACAAGGCAGGAGGCATTAAAATTCCTGACTTGAAATTATACTACAAGGCTACTGTGATAAAATCAGCATGATACTGGCAACTAAATAGACTTGAGGATCAATGGAATAGACTAGAAGATGTTGAAGCCCCTACAAACACACTCAGTCACCTTATCTTTGACAAAGGGGCCAAGCATACTCACTGGAAAAAAGATAGCTTCTTTAACAAATGGTGCTGGAAAAACTGGCTCTATACATGCCAAAAAGTAAAACTTGACACTGGTCTATCACCATGCACTAATCTAAAGTCAAAATGGATTAAATATCTAAACATTAAACAGAACCAGATGGATTCACAGCTGAATTCTACAAGACATTTATAGAAGATGTAGTCCCTATACTCCTCAAACTCTTCCGTGAAATTGAAAAGGAA
>NW_004525724.1:0-444 GCF_000260255.1 Octodon degus
ACTGCAGTGTTTTTTTTCAGATTGGGTTTCCTCCCTATATTTCTGTAGTTGATTCTTTACTTCAGATGCTATGAGTTCTGAGAAGTCTTTTTTATTTCAGAAAGTAATTCTGCTCTGAGTTCCTCTATAACTTTCTGCTGTTGCTGATTTACTATCGGCACTGTTAATTTGTACAATGGAGCTGAGCTAGTAGAAATAATTCTGCTCTGAATTCCTCTATGACTTTCTGCTGTTGCTTATTTACTATCGATGCTATTAATTCATACATTTGAGTTGAGCTAGTGTCCTCTGCACTTGTTCTGGGTGGGCATTGGGTTTCTTCCATATGTTTCTGCATTTGATTCTTTACTGCAGATGTTATTATTTCAGGGATTTCTTTTTTTTTCCATTTGCAATCTGAGTTCCTCTATACCTTTCTGCAGCTGTTTCTTTATTTCAGAAGCC
>NW_004525724.1:1489-11594 GCF_000260255.1 Octodon degus
CCTGGGCTGGGACCAGTAGGTCCAGCCGTAGGCCTCCCTTTTTGATTCAGCCAGAGGAGTTTCCACTTAACTTTCTTTTAGTGCAGTCTACTGGTGATAAATACTCATTTCATTTGTTTTTGTGAAAATGTCTTTGTTTTCATTAGGCATCATTTTCACATGTGCAGAATTTTATCTTATTTTACTTTAAAATTTAAGTTTATTGAGATAATTTAGATAGATAGAATGATCACATTCATCATAGGGAATTTGTACTTGTATCTGATTCCTCTATTTTCCCTCTATTCTCCTCCCCTCCTTTCAGCCCTCTTTTCACTCCTTATTTATAAAGTTTTGTTTTCATTTTATCCTTCTTTTCTCTTTTTTCCATTTCTCCTCTTGCTTTTCTAGCTCTCTTTTCCTTTAGAACAATTTCTTCCTGTTTTACAGTTTCTATTACACATTTTAGTTCTTATTTATACTTTCAATTTCTCACACCAGGGAGACAATGTCATATTTATGCATGTGTGATATGTGTCCAATTTATTTCACTTAAGAGTATTTTCTCAAGATACATCCATTTATCCAGAAATCATTTTTTTTTATGGCTAAGAAGTACTCCATTGTATATAAAAGCACATTTTTGTCCATTCATTGGTTGATGGGCATTTTGGTTGTTTT
Organism: Octodon degus; assembly: GCF_000260255.1. Taxonomy (NCBI): domain Eukaryota; kingdom Metazoa; phylum Chordata; class Mammalia; order Rodentia; family Octodontidae; genus Octodon; species Octodon degus. The sequence continues at coordinate 2,150 of NW_004525724.1, forward strand.
CAAGATTTAGCTATTACAAATTGTACTGCTATAAACCTGAGTATGCATATATTCCTGTGCTATGATGTTTTTAACTCCTTTGTGAAAAAGCTAAGAAGAGGAATAGCTGGATCAAACTCGATCTCTGGTCCTAGGTTTTTGAGTAATTGCCACACTGATTTCCAAAGTGGTTGTACCAGTCTACAGTGGAAAAGTGTTCCTTTTCTCCCATATTTCCACTAGAATTTGTTATAAGTTGATTTCTTGATAATAACCATTCTTTCTAGGGTGAGATGGAACCTCTCAGTGTTGTTTTAACTTGTGTCTCTCAAATTACCAGTGACGTTGGCATATTTTTCATACACATATTTGCTATTTGTACTTCTTTTGAGAAGTGTGTATTCTTTTCAGATGACCAGTTTTGGTTTGAGTTTTTAAATTTGGGGGTTGGTGTCTGTTTTTTTTTTTTTTTTGTATGTTCTAGACATTAGTTCTTTGTGTGAAGAATAATTTTTCCTGCTCTAGGGGTTGTCTCTTCACTCTGTTGATGTTTTTTTTGTTTTTTTGTTTTTTGCTATGCAAAAGCCTTTTAATAAGATGAGATCCCAGTTGTTGATTCTTTGTTATATTTCCCACATGACTGAGGTTTTTTCCCCATAAAGTCTTTGCCTGTGCCTATGTTTTAAAGAGTTTCTATCTATTATATATTCTATTAGATTTAGTGATTCTATGTTAATGTTTATATCTTTTTCTTTTTAAATTTCAGTTTAGTACATAGTGATAGACAGGTCTAGTTTTAGTCTTTGGCATGTAGAAAGCTAGTTTTCCCAGCATCATTTATTAAAGAGGCTCTCTTTCTTCCAATGCACATGCTTGGCCCCTTTGTCAAAGATAAGATGGTTAACTGTTTGAAGTTGTTTCTGCGTCTTTTAATTTGTTGCATTGATCCTAGGGTCTTCTTCTTTTTGTTTTTCTTTTTGCTACCATGCTGTTTCTAATCACAGTAGCTTTGTAGTATAGTTTCAAGTGAGAGGTTATGAGGCAGGTTATCCCCTGCCTTCCCTTTATTGCCTTGCCTTTGTTATTCTAAATCTTTTGGGTTCCAAATGAATTTTAGGAATGTGTCATCCAGTTTTGTGAGATATATCATTGGAATTTTCATTGGTATTACTTTAAATTTATGTAACAATTTTGGAAGTATGACCATTTTCACTATATTGGTCTTCCTACCCAAGAACAAGGGATAGCCTTCCATTTTCTGATATCCTCTTAAAAGGAACTTAATCCTTTTTCAGAGTACTGTAGTTTTTAATATGGAGGTATTTTGCTTTGTTCATTATATTGATTCCTAAGTATTTCATTTTTTTTGGATGTTATTGTGAAAGTTATAGTTTCTCTAATTTCTTTTCCAACAATCTGACATACAGCTAACTGAAGCATATAGAACTCCAAATAACATCCACCCAATTAAAATCACACCCAGACATATTATAATCAAGATCCCCAAATTCAGCACAGGAACACTATACTAAAAGCTGTTAGGGAAAAGAAACAGATTACATTTAAAGAAAAACCCATCAGAATAATGGCAGATTTCTCTTCACAAACCATCAAGTCCAGAAGAGCATGGAACAGAGTACTATAAGTCTTGCAAGAAAACAAATTCCAGCCCAGACTACTATACCCTGAAAAACTCTCTTTCAAGTTTAATGCAGAAGTGAAATACTTCCATGACAAAGAACAACTAAAGAATTTCATGACAACAAAGCCAACCCTACACAGGCTACTAAAAGGTATTCTAGACAGGGACTAAAATGACCACAACTCCATGAATGAGAATGGAAAGAACCCACCAAATAGGGCAAACAATTAAGCACAGGAGAAAAAGAAGCATACAACAGCAGTCTTTCAGTTATTTTTTTGTATAAAGCAGCAAAATGTTTCCAACAGCATACTCTAAAAATGGACTTCTCCAGAACCCTATGAGTCATGATTCTGTCCTGGTCTACAGGGTGAATATCAAGGAAATAGCAGTATCTCAGTCCCACAAGTGACATCTGGCCACCAGTAAGTGTCATGGACACTGTCCACATTCATAACATATTAGAACTTTGTGTGATATCCTATCCCCAAATGGTTAGAAGTGCTGGTCATATATTTGCCATTCCACTATTTATGTTATGTTTTATTCTTAGTAATTCTTTACTATCATGAAAACTTTTTCTTAGTTGCTATTTTTGTGTATATTAACCTATTCAAATACTATGTGATTACTCTGAATTGTTATATTTTCTCCTAGTATTAGAAACTTTAAAAAGTAAAAAAAAAGAAAAGAAGTTTATTGATTTTGGGGTGTTGACTTTGTATTCAGTTACACTGCTGAATTTGGTTATTAAATCTAGAGGTCTTTTGGTGGAGTTTTTGTGGTCTATATATAGAGTATCATGTCATCCATAAATAATGATAACTTTCTTCTGTCCTATTTCTTTCTCTTGTCTAATTTTTCTGGCTAATGTTTCTAGACCTATATTGAATAAGAGTAGTGACAGTGGAAATCCTTGTCTTGTTTCTGATTTTACTTATTGTCTTTTTTCAGACAGGGTTTTATTATGTGGTTTAGACTGGTCTTGAATTTTGTAGCCCTGGCTGGCCTCAAACTCATTCTGATTTTCCTGCCTCAGCCTCCCGAGTGCTGGGATTACAAGTGTGTGCCACTATGCCTGGCCTTTGTTCCTGATTTTAGAGTGAAAGCTTTCAACTTCTGTCTATTTAGTATGATGTTGGCTGTTGGTTTGTCATAGATGGCTTTTATCAGATTGAAATAAAGACCATCTTTCCAATTTTTTGTAGTTTTTCTTTTTGATCAAGAATAGATATTGGACTTTGTCAAATGTTTTTCCTGCATCTTTTGAGATTTTGTTTTTGTCTCATATAGAATTTTAAAGTGATGGCATTTCTTTCAGCATCTAAACAAAATCATTGTGTTTTTTTCTCATTTCCATTATGTCTGCTGGGAAGTTTGTTACACATCTGTAAATATTTTTCTTTTTTCTCTAAACTTAATATCTATTTTTTTTCTGTCTGCTCATAACATTTTTTCATTGTCTTTGGTTTTCAGTGATTTGACTATAATGCACTCTTAGATGTAGTATTCTTTGTGTTTTTCCAACTTGGGATTCATTGAGTTTCTTGGCTTTCTCAGTTGATACGTTGCAGAGAATTTTGAAAATTCTCTATCAACATTCTTTCAGATACTTTTTTTTTCGTATTTAGTGCAGAGTCTACAGGGACTGCAGGGTCTCACTACACAGATCGGACTTGTGGTGATCCTTCTGTTTTCAGCTTCCCAAGCACTGAGGTTACGTGCCTGTGCTACCATGCCCAGTCTTACTGGCCTTCTCAAGGCACCCTGGGGGCAGGGCCAGCACAGCAGGTGGGGGATGGAACCTCTGTACTAAGCAGTCACTTTAATTCACTGAGCTATCTGGTGGGCCCCTCAGATACTTCTTTTACTCTAATTTTCTTTTCCTGTGTATTGAACTCCAATTTTATCTATATTAAATTGATTTTTCTTCTCACAGCATTTTGATGTTACATTTTTAAAATTCTGTTTTCTTTGTTCATCAGGTTTTTTTAATTGACTTGGTTTTGAGTTTATTAATCCATTTTTCCACTTTGTCCAGTCCATTGAGTTGTTTCCTCATCATTGATTTCTGAAATTTCTTCCTCCTTTTTCTTTCTTTCTTTCTTTCTTTCTTTCTTTCTTTCTTTCTTTCTTTTTGTAAGAGGTCTTGCTGTGTTTCCTAGGCTGGCCTTGAATTTGTAATCCTGCCTTACCCTCCCAAATAGCTGGGATTCCATGTGCGTACCACCATGGCCAGTTTAGGTTCAATATTTCTTTTACCTCTTCTGACACCTCCAATGTTTCTTTTTTTCTTTTTTTTTGTGGAACCAGGGAGTGAACTCAGGCTCTTGCTCTTGCCAGGGAAGTGCTTATTCCACCAAGCCATCTCCCCGGACCCCACTCTTCTGTACAAGTTTCTGCTGATAACATTCTTTATACATTATATTTATAATTTCCTTAAAATATATGTAATTATCATATCAAACTATTGTCTGTTACTTTTACTATCTGGGTCACCAGATAGTGGTGACCTCTACTGCTATGTAGGTCAACTTTTATTGATTATTTTACTCTTGATTGTAGTTGTCAGTCTCTTTTGGATTTATCAGAACTTTTGAATCACAAGCCAGATACAATGTATGAATGAGCAGCAGAAATGGAAGCTGCCAGTATTTACACCCAGAGCGGTGATTTCCTTTCTTTTTTCCACAGCAAAAACAATGGAGGATCTACTGGGTTCCTCTTTCCCCTCCCCCTCCCCCATTCCCCCTTCTCTCCCCTCTCCCCTCCTCTTCTCTCCTTCCCATCCACTCCCCTCCTTTCTCTCTCTCTCCCCTCTTCTCTCTCTCTCCTCTCTCCTCTCTCTCTCTCTCTCTCTCTCTCTCTCTCTCTCTCTCCCTCCTTCCCTCCCTCTCTCCCTCTCTCTCTCTCCTCTCTCTCTCCTCTCCCCTCTCTCTCTCTCCTTCTCTTGATTTTTCTGCCTCCAAATTTGAGTCAATGGAAAATCTCCTGCTTTGCTTTCCTGCCCAGGTGTGCTTGGCTCTTCCTTCTTGTGAGTGCCTCTTGTGTGGAAGAATTGGCAGCCAGTAAGGGCCATCTCTGCTTTGAGAGCTCCATCAAAGTCCAACCTATCATTCCTGTTCTTGCTGTCATTACGAGTTAATCTTGGATCTTTGTGATCCAATAAAGTACCTTGTCTATTGCAGGTTTGCCTGTTTACTGCCTCTGTCTTGAAGAGTAAAAGCAGCCACTGGTCTCTAGTCACTCAGAAAGCTTGTCTCTCTCCTGAGTATACTTTGTTTAGATCTCGGTTCACTTGAGGGTTTACAAAATTTGATTTTATAGTTTTTCTGATGTTTTCTCATTGTTTTGGTAGGACTGGTGGGACTTATGACTTTGTTCATCCTAACTAGAAGTCAGGTTCAGATCTGGTTCTTTTAGTGTGAAATCATCTCATTGTCAAGGTAGACAAAAGCATTAAAGCATTTAAATGAACATTTTGAAGACCAAACTAGTGCTTTTCTGGGCTAGGATGCTTTTAGGCCCTGGGATACGCACTTGTAGTCCTGGATCTAAAACAACTGGGGTAGCTGAAGTATTGTAATACCTTCATTTCCTGAAAAACAGTAATGAGCTTTTTATTGAGATATGCCCACCCTTAGAGAGTTTGCCATGTTTATGTTCACATCTTTTATAAGAATTATGGGGAAAATGTCAAGAATCTGCTGCATAAGGCCAATGTTACTCCTAGTTAGCTGTCTTCTATCCATGTAAGTCTCTGGATTCCAGCATGCCTGACCTATCATGCAAACAGGATGGAATCTCCTGGAGGGAAGAAAGAACTCAGGTTGCCATGATTGTGTGTATGTGTGTGTGTGTGCAAGTGTGCATGCACACTTGTGTGCATGCATGTACAACCTTGGGAAAATAACCAGTTGTCTAAATCATCTAATCCACTGTAGAATTTACGTGATCCCTCTATCTTGGATCTCATGGCAGGGTGTCCTTTCTCCGACTCCCTGCCTGAGGCATGGATCAGGATGTCTTTCCAAGGAGCAAAGGCCAGAGAGCAGCGGCTGGGCAGTGGCCAGTGGGAAGTGAGCTGCTCCCAGTCAGCACACTTTGGTCCAACACATCTTACCTGCTACTAATAAAATCATGTTTTTCCATCCATTTAGTTGTGAAGTTAATCTTATTCTTCTCAAATACAACTTTTAATGAGCCCAATGATCAAACTTTTGACAGAACATATCATTTTCTAGGATATGAGTCTCTGTCAAAAAATTTTCCCTGGGGCTTATAGCTGATCAGTGGAAAAACCACGACCCTGTTCTCTTGTGTATGGAGGGCAGCCATAGTGAGTGGGAGGTGAGGCGTGTCCAAGTTTGTATTTGATGTGATGTTCCTCTTTGCTCCATATTTCTTCCCATGGGCTCCACAGTGCCTATTATAGTTTGCCGGTGGACTTCTATCTGGAGTGTCTATTTGTCTTTGCTCTGCAGTATTTTCTTTCCCCTCATTTCTAGTTTTTTTTCTTCCTCCTTCAGGCACTCTGCTCATCTTCACCATGACCATTTCACTTTGGCACTAGAGTTTATTTGATTGATTCTCTGAAGTTATAAGTAGTTCCTCTGTGACTTCTGTGTTCTTACATTTAGTTAGACATTTTTACTCTTCCAGAAAATTTAAAATCAATTAATTAAATAAATGTGCATTAACATATACACACTTCTGATTAAGTAGATAAATGCTAAAAACAATGCAACTCTCATGAATATCTTTATGCATTGTGTTAAGAGAAGTGACATGCTTAATGAGGCACTTTGCAGAAATTCAAAGGTTAATTTAGAAAAATAAATGCTTAGAAATGCACATAGTTCTTATAAACACTTTTACATACAGTTCAAGAGAGACAACACATATTTAATAGTGATGCAGTAAAAATTCTAAATTTATTTTTATAATATTATATAAACAGATGCCGAAACATATCAGTTCTTTCCCAGGCTGTAACCAAATGGACAGTCATGTTTTTAAGTGGCTGGGATTGTTATTTAAAACTGCAGGCTCAGTGAAATCTTGGGGAAGCAAACCTTTGGGTTTTATATGTCAATGCATGAGGCTCACAGTTCAGCTCAGCTCTGGCCTTAGACCCAGCAGTGGCATGAAGGGTGCCAGGAGGTAGGACCCTGGTAGAGGATCAATTTGGTCAGTTGGTACAACACACTCAGCATTTATTCTTGCCCTGAGGGTTCTGTGCTCCTGGGCATGTGACATGGAACTGGTTTATCCACAGGTCCTAGGAAACGAGACCTTGTTGGCTAGTTTAGTGGGCAGGATGTGTTTCTTGCAGCTGAGTCCATCTGGACTGGGGCCGCATGGACCTGCATCTTGGTGCTGAGTTCCTCTCCATTCTCTATTTGGGGGCAAACAGAGAAGATAAGAAAGCCTATGCCTAAAGTTAAGAAGTTCTGGGGCAACTCACTTCACTTCACTTCACTGATCTTCAGTTTTCCTGTCTATAAAATGAGGCTCACAGTATTTTCTTGCAGGGCTTTTGGTTAGGATGAAATTAAATAATGGATCAGAGTGTTTGGTAAATTATATAAAGTGCATGAGCTCCCCTGAAGATACTGAATTCAACCCAAGAAGCAGGTACTAAGTAGCTACTGTGTACCAGACAAGCCCTGTATTAGGCACTGCAGGGGGTAGAATAGCAAATAGGAGTCATCCTCTGGTAGAAGGATGAGATGGCAGCAAATGATGGAGGTGATGGAGGCATTTCCACGTGCATTTACAACTGGAGTGGAAATGTACTCTTATCAGTAATCCCAGTCTAGGTTAATGTGCTGCAGGGAAGACTTGTTATTTCCTTTCCAAGGATTTGTTCATTTTGTGGTAGGAGTAATTCCCTACTTTTGTCTGAGGATCCACTTCTCCCTTTCTCTCAGCATGCATGGTCTGAGTAGGATTTGCCCGCTGCTCTGGGGGAAGCAGAAGGCTCATGCTCATACATTTGGTGCAGTTTAGTTCCTCCTTGACAGTGATTAGTACAGGAGCCAGCTCATAAGTCAGGCCAATCAGAACCAATGAGATTCAATTCTGAAAGTTTTGTTTCATCAGTAGAGAAGCAGACTTACATTTTCTCTTAGAACATAAACCTGCAAGAATGTGGCATTGGAACCACTATAGTCATTCTGAGGTCATGTTAGGAAAGCTTTTCTGCTAATGGACCCTAACCAGAAAAAGCAGGTCCTAGAGATGCAGAGCCAGGTTTTGGCTATATTCCTTGAATGCCTATATTCAGCTATGCCTGAAGCCAACTTGACCTCTGAACTTTTCAGATACGTATGACTCTCAGTTCTCATTTAAGTTTCTGTGCCTTGTGACAGGGATGCTCCTAATTCATACCAGAATGCCCCAAAGAATCTTTCAAAAGCCTCTAGAGAGACACTGTAGAGAAGACCACACAAAGCAAATGCTTCACCTCTTGGCTGCCTGCACTACTCCACCTCCTCAAGATTCACACCTGTGTCTACGAAGGCCATGAAGCAGCAGCAGGACAAGACTTTCAGCAGGGTACTGGCCAAGTGCTTAACCAGATCTGCCTGTCCAGAGATAGTGACACAACTTTCTCTCAAGTGACACCAGGCCTAGACATTTTCCAGCTGGAGGTCATTGCCCTCTCTCTCCTCCTTCCCTCCCCTCTTAACAATTTCTGGGAACCAGCCTCATCCAGAGAGTCTCTTTGAAGTAGGGGAAAGCCTTCCTTTTCTCATGAACTCCTTCCTTTTATCATACCATCCCTCCAACTCTGTCCAAGGCATCTCCCAACCAAAGCATGGCAGAGGGAAAGGTAAGAAAGTAGAGATTATACATGTGCAGAAGGAGGAGGTGACATGTTCATGTTTGGCAAAGGAGCCAGGTCTCTGCATTTCTAGTTTAGCCCACCTGCACCGACTATAGGGCTAGTCTTTTTTACACTTTGTATATTTGCATTGCAATACCTCAGATGTTTGTAGATTGGTGTGGTCTGTCTTGGCTCCCAAGCACTCAGGGAAGAAGGATGGTAGTGATTGATCTGAGTCATGAAGCTGCCTCTCATTTGGTGCTTTGCTTACATGAGAGTCCAGCAGGAAGTTCTGATGGACTCAACAAGGCTGAGGTAGGAAGCTTGTTTGGGGCCACAGGCTCAAGTGCAGCAAATCTCAGGGCAGTCAGTCAGAGAGGCAAGATAGGTGAGTGTGAAGTGGACAGATTGCTATCAAAGGAACTCACTTGAGTTCTACAGCTGTCACAGATCATTCTCCTTTGGATACATGATTCTTTTCTGGGAAACTGGGCTTTCTATCATTTCCCTATTTCAGAGTTCACGGGAGGGCGAGCTCTCTCCAGTAGAATATGTTTTAAGTGAGCTGAGGCCAGCCTGCAGCAGTTATATGCACTTGGGTCCCTGCCTCCACATTTCCCTTACTCATTTTCTAGGGCTTCCAGACTCTTGGAAAGAGCTTGGTGATCCATGCTGATTAGGCTAGGAATGCACATATAAGATCTGAACTGATTGGTTCCTTGATCAAATTGATTCTCCCAGGAATTTGAAATGAAGACTCTGACAGGATGAGTTGATGAGTTGTGAGCCTGAGGAGGGAGGATGGAGTCATGGCCAAGTACGTCTGGCCCAGAAACACCTGTGGAAAGTCCGCACTGTGGATGAGCCAGAACCATGATATCCAGGTGAAGCCATTCTACAGAGACTGAAGACAAACTGGTGCTTTCCAGAAATAGAGAAACCCAGAATGACTTTTTTTTCTTTTCAAAGTTTTATTGATAAACATATAGCAA
>NW_004525725.1:0-1183 GCF_000260255.1 Octodon degus
GTATCAAAAATAAAAAGGTCTTCCAAATAGTTCTCCAACTGCTATGGAATACCCATCATTCATACAACAAAACAAATATGGTGCATATTTTGCAGCAACTAAAGCTGGAAACTGATCATGTATGAGATATCAGGATAAAACCTCATTGCCTAAAACAGTCAAGCTACCTTCTTAAGAAAAATGTCTTGCCTAGACATTATGGGCTATTGTTTCTAGTCAACATTATATATTGTGATTTTGTGAAGGTATAAATAAGCACCCCTACTGTTGTTGTTCTGGGGTCTCACCAACCAGCCAGATGGGCTACCGCTTGACTCAGTTCATGTCTTCTTGTCTGTCTTTATTCATTCCTACTACATGTTCTTCCCAAGGGACAATGAATCACACCTAAAAGCCAATGGATCCCTACAAGTAAGGACTTAATCATGACAGTCCTTTTTTTAAAAATCACTTTTAGTTCATCCTCTCAAAAATCTGTTCAAGATCTTGAAGTCCACATGAAGACTCTGAGAAGTGATCAGAAGACATTTCCTTGGATCCTGTGACACCTCATTTCCCAGTTTTAACAAATGGTATTATACTGCTTGAAATTTAATCATTGAACATTCATAGTGGTAGTAAATTTTTCAAAGTTGGTTATGTTATTTCAATTTTCTTCCCAGGTTATTAGTTTAGAGAAAAAATTCAGGTTATCTTGATAACAAGATACATTTTCATTATATATATTTTTGTCTTGAGGTTTATACAGCAGAATATTTCTGGAGTATCCCACAGAGTATCCTGAAACAGTGAGTACTGTCAAACTAGACTACAACAGAGAGACAGCACCTCACCCAGAAATGTGTCCCTGATTCCCTATGTGATGTGATTGTGCCTAAGAACAAGTCCCCTGGGAAGTCACCTGTACACACAGTAAGTACTGGAGACTAAACTGAGGAATCATACACTAATTTACATCATGTCTTTTTTTATTTTATTTGAGATAGGGTCTTGATAAGCTATCCAGGCTGGGTTTGAGTACCACAGTGGTAGGATGACAGGTTTAGACTGCTAATCCTGGCTACATTTATGTTTCTTAAAATAAAAATACACTCTAAATCACCTGAGTCGTAGAACTACAAGGTAGGCTTTCTTTCTTTCTTTCTTTCTTTCTTTCTTTCTTTCTTTCTTTCTTTCTTTCTTT
>NW_004525725.1:2869-3389 GCF_000260255.1 Octodon degus
TGAAGCCCTGAAATAAATTCAGATCAGAGGGACCGAGGTAGCCTGTGAGCTCCCTGAGAGAAAATCTAGGCAATGGTGGTCAAAAGGGCCCAGAGAATGCACAATGTGTGCCTGCCCCTGCACCTCTGGTTCCCCATGCATCAAAAGAATGGACTGGGCCCAGGCTGTCTCCAGACCTGAGAACACCCCGACCAAACCCTGTGACCTGGGCCCCAAATTCCTGGATTGCTGTACCATGGTCCAGCCTAGAGAATACAGAGACCTGGAAGGGAAGGGGCGGCTGTCTCCCTGTATTGGGTAGGGTGCAGGGTGAAGTACGTGGGTTCTCGTGGCATGGCCCTGGGCCTACCTTCAGACTGTTATGGTCACCTGACATGGTGGCATGAGGGGAAGGGAGCCACCGGTGACTGCATGATGGTGGCGGCAACATCCGCTACCCAGCCAGTAACTGACCTCTCACCTGAGTTCTATGCTATAAGCCAATGGCTGGGCTTTGCTCAATTCCACAACACACTAGGTC
>NW_004525725.1:5323-6330 GCF_000260255.1 Octodon degus
AGTGTAAATCTTTTAAATTTGTTTCTGAGACAGCATCCTGCTGTGCATTCCTGGCTAAATTTGAGTTCTCCATGTTCCCTGGCTGAACTCAAACTCACAAAGATCCTACTTCAGCCTCCTGAGTGCTGCACCCAGCATTGTATGTAAGTATTTGAGGAACTGTGGGCCACATTGTCTCCATGGCAACAACTTACTTGAGGCAGAGACCAGCTGTGGCTATTGGACTAGTATAAAGGCAACATGCGTAGAATTCATTGAGCCTAGGTACAGGTACACAGGAAGCAAAAAGACCATCTGTAGGGAACAAATAGAAGTGTGTCCTTTTTATAGGCAAGGAAAGAAGGAAAAGACATTAGATAAAAGACAATAATATACATGTATGATCAAAGTTCTCTCTTTGTCTTGCCCCTCATTGGGCAAAGTCCTTGAAGTGTCTTGTGTAAAATCTGTGGTTTCTCCTGATGTTCCCAGATCACCTAAAACCTGCACAGTTCGGTGTCCTCTCTTATCTCCTTCAGGAAATCCTGTGCTTACTGATGACAGCCTTGGTGCTGAGTTCCCTGTTGAGAACAGCACCTCTGCTGGCAGCAGGGTGGGGCTGGGAGGGTCAGGCTGACTTCTACCCTTACACTGCTAACTCAGCAGCTGTAGGTGATATTTGAATGGGCATAATGGTCCTAATAAAACTTTATTTATGAATATGCAAGTAAGTCCCATACCTGCATATTATTCACACGTCACAAAATATTACTTTTGTGGTTTTATTTCGATCATTTAAAAATGTAGAGTGGGCATTGTGGCATACACTTGTAATCTCACTCTATGGGAGCCTGAGGCTAGGGAATCACAGTGAGTTCTAGGCCTGGTTGGATTACATACTGGGGTCAAGGTCAGCTTTGACTATGTCTGAAATTTTTTTTAAAAAAATAACTAATTCAAAATTATATTCATCTGATCATCAGCTATAGCAGTAGAATTTGAACTTATCAGAACTATAAAACATCTGG
>NW_004525725.1:7962-9051 GCF_000260255.1 Octodon degus
GGTTCTACTGGATCCTGTGTCAGAGCTCTCCCTGCACTTGGAGGCCACCTTGTACTTCCTGGTGGCAAAAATCCATGGTTCTCTGGAGATGGAAACCACTTCCTTCTAGAGATTAGCTTTTATCTAGTTGGCCCAAATCAACCTCATCAGTGGTTTCCTGTCCCAGTCTGAATGCATCTGCTCATCTCATGCACTGACACCTCTGGCTTACATCACTCTTTCATTGATAAGACTACTTCTAATTAAGTCAGGACAACTGATGCCACCTGGCACTGTTGTAGGCAAAATAACTGTTGATGAACCTCCTACAGTCCATGTTGTGCAGCTGCTCAGCCCTGGCTTTCTTTTCCTTTGGCCCCTGAACCTTATTCTCAAACCATGTTTTTGTTCCCATTTCTCACTTCACAGATTCTTACCATCTTGGTCATCCTTTCTGTTCTGTGTCATTATTGTCCCTCATTGACACTTGGTACCTGAGATACACAGAGGGAAAAGCTTTACCCTCTCAAGTTCTTTTACTTAACTCTGGTAAGGTCTGGATGGGACTTGTATTCTTTGACTGATTTCACTTGACAATTCCTATACACATTCCTACATGTATTTGTCTCCTTGCATTTCTGTCTGCGCTATGCATCTTTCTTATTGCCTTGTGATTATCAGTATTGTCTGCTAGCAGCTCTTTCACGTTTCCTCTCTCTTCATTCTGAAGGTGATCCTCCACTTCTCACCCACTCAGAAGAGGAGCTCAGGTGATATCAGGTTGATGTTTGTGTTTATGCTTTCCTGCTTGGGCATGGGGAATCATATGCTGTGTGCTATCTGTTATAGTCTCCTTATGTTTTGCACTTTTTAAAAAAATTTGTTACAAGGTCTCATTATGCATCTCAGCCTCACAGCCATCCACCTGTTTCAGCCTCCTCAGAGCTGGGACTACAGGAATGCCCCATCATACCCAGTGTTGGTGCCTGGATCAGCACCAGGTAGGAGGCCCTGGGGATGAGCCCTCCAGGACATATAATGCTAGGTATTGAGCCCCCTGCCCTGGGCTTGCCTAAGCAGGTGCTTATTCTGCAGAGCTATATCCTAGCC
>NW_004525725.1:10167-11506 GCF_000260255.1 Octodon degus
AAATATTATCTAATCCAATCACCCATGTAACCACTATCCTGCCATCCTAAAAGGAAAATGTCTTAAATTCCTCAAAGTCTCTAATGCCACCTTGTTAGCAATGTTCTAGACCTGCTGGTGTTACTGTAGTTTAGGTTTCTTTCTGGCTCACAGTGTGAGAATTTGTACAAGTAGAATTGTGCTTATTACTCTCTTGGTTCTCAACAGTGGGCTTGAGGATTGTCAGGTGGTCCTTCTTGTCAGTTGTTCACTAGTGCTCATCGCTGTGCAGCATTTCCTTGTATTACAATACACACTGTAATGTAGGGATGAATCTACTCATGGACATTTCACAATTTTTTGTGTATCAGGACTAAAGTGGCTGTGGACATTTATGCACAAGTTTTTTCATAAACTTTTATTTTTGCTTATTCCATAAAATATCTACAAGTAGAATGCTAAATTAAGGAGGAAGTATGTTTAACTTTTACCTATGGGCTATTTAAAAGTCTATCATTTAATACCAAAATATATGGTCATTTCTCTCTATATATTTTAGTTTTTTATTTTTACTTCAATTCTCTAAACATTGTGTGATTTTATTCTTTTAAAATCTACTGGGACTTGATTTTTTTTTTAACTAAGGCTCAGAAATCTATGTCTATTCCCGAATCATGGAGAATCACCATATGTTTCAAGAGTTTCTTGAATTACAGTTTTGCTGAAAGTTAAAGAACTGAGGGCTTTTCTCAGAGTTACAGTTCAGCTTCAAAATAAGGCATGCAGATGCTGAATATAGTCTGTTTTGATGCTCATATATATGCCCTGTGTTAAATACAGATAGATAGATAGATAGATAGATAGATAGATAGATAGATAGATAGATAGACAGACAGATGGCCAGACAGACAGACAGAGAGACAGAGAGACAGAGAGACAGAGAGACAGAGAGACAGAGGCAGAGGGGTGCTTTGATGCTTTTTATTGCTTGTGGCATTTTTTCCTGACATTTAGCTGAAATCACTTCATAAAATAAAGGAACAAAGGATGTGATAATAGAGGAATTGAGGAAGTAATGATGCACACAGGAGAAAGAAATGATAGCAAAGGCTCTATGGAGTATGATGCAAGAGAGGAAAGAAACCTGAAGACAGAGAAAAAAATTGATGAATATTAGGAGATGGACCAGTGCATATTACAAAATCTACATATCCATTAGGGACTTGATTGATGTCACAATATAAAGTGTATCAGGGTGAATATGCCATGTGCACTTGAAAAGAATGTGATCTGCTCCTGCTGGATGGGTTTTAGCGTAAAGGTTAATTAGGAGAGCTTTCAAATCTTCTATATCCTACTA
>NW_004525726.1:0-5072 GCF_000260255.1 Octodon degus
TCTGACTAGTACTTAAAAGAAAAGCTAGTTATTATAAATAAATAAATAAATAAATAAATAAATAAATGAAAAAAAAAACACTTTGAGGAATATGAAAAATCAATTACTCTGACTAGTACTTAAAAGAAAAGCTAGTTATTAGAAATAAATACACATATGATAGAGATAATGAAATTAGCAGACAAAAACTTGAAGATACCCACTATTTGCATTATATTTTCTCAAGACTTGAAAAGAAAATATGAAAACATTTAGGAACTGAGTTTAAGAAATTAAAACAAATAGAATTGCTAGAGTTAAGAAATACTATATCTGAACTGAAAAGTTAAGAGGTAGTATATATTATTTTTAATATATACTATTATTATTTTTTCTATTTATTTATTTGTCAGATAAAGGGTCTCACTGCATAGTTCTGACTTGTAGTGATCCTCCCTTCTCAGCCTCCCCAGCTCTGAGATTACAGGTGTGTGCCACCAGGCCCAGTTTCCGGGCAGGCATGGCATGCACTACCGGAGACTGCATTTGGGCCTTTGTACTGGCCAGGCAGGTGCTTACAGCTGAGCTACCTCCCCAGTCCAAAGGTAGTTTAAATCACAGATTAGACACCAAACTTCTTAATCTGGTGGTGGGTGTATTTGTCTGTGTTTCCTTTGGTGCCTTGTTCAAGAAATATGTGCTGTTGCATCCTCATGAAGATCAGCTCTTAAGAACAATTCCTTAGAATTACAAAGTTTTGTTGCATGTGTGTTTTACCGTTAGCAGCTGTTGTGCCGGCAGCCGTGTGGTAGGGTGGTCCCTTGGCTTATCACTGCTTTTGTTTGCAAATAATTGTGTCCTTAAAGGGAAGAGTTTGGTCACATTTTGGTTTTGTTTGCAAACTCTGCATCAGGAGACAAACACGAGCACAGCCTCAGCCGTGGCTGTCCTTTCTAAAGTCAGAGAAGGATGGAGTGCGAAGCAAAGGACCTTTGCACGTACCTTGGTGTAGTTGGCATCTCTCTTAAAGGTCACTGACATAGAAAATCCTGCCAATAAATGAAACGACAGATGAGAAAAGTTTAAAACTTGGACAGGTTCTGAAAAACTGGCTTTTCGGTGATACTACTATATCTTTCACTCATCATTTTTATCAAAGTGTAATCATAGGCCAGGATGGTCAACTATCTATGAGGAGATGAAGTCATCCTTTTCTACATGGCTCTGGTAGACAAAGAAAGCAAATCTCATCTTTATATCAATACTTTGATTAAATTCATCATGTGGAAAGGAGAAAAAATGGCTGAGATATGAATGTTTTACCTGGTGAGGGCTGCAGGGCTAGCATTTGTTTTTATTTTTAGTTTTTTTTTAATTTTACGTATTTGGTATAGGGTGTCACTACACAGCTCTGACTCCTATTGATTATGCTGTTTTCAGCCTCCCCAGCACTGGGATTGCACATATGCGCCACTACTCTGGGTCGCAGTGGCCAGCTCTGTGTGCCAGGTGCGGGGCCCACAGGGCATGCGGTTCCAGGAATATAACCTCGGTCCTTGTGCTTGCCTGAGCAGGCACACAGACTGCTGGCCTATCTCTGTGGCCCAGGGCTAGAACTTCAATGCTGAAATGAGCCTGCCTAGGGGCAGTTTCTCCTGCAGGGAGGGCATGGAGGATGGCCTCACAAGAAGCAGAGTACTGATGTCTTTTGAAAACCAATTGGCCCCTGTAACTGTGGGCAATGATTGATTAAGTTTTTCAATGTATTTTGTATAGGGTCTACAGGGTCTCACTACATAGATCAGACTCATAGTGATTCCGCTGTTTTCAGTCTCCCAAATGCTGAGATTACAGATGTGCATGCACCACTATGCCCAATCTCAATTCCTGTCTCAGCATGCCCCAAAGTCAGGGCCAGCAGGACAGGCCAGGATCGAAACTCAGCCACTGTGCTCTGCCTCAGCAGGTGCTTTAGTTCCCTGAGCTATCTGGCTGGCCCTACTAATTAGTTGCTCATCCTGTCATTTCATGTTATACAATGTCACGCTCCATCATGCAGCCTTCGGGAAGCGCCATTCTCCCATCCAAGTACTAACCAGCCCCGACCCCGGGCAGCGGCGTTGTCTCCTACTCAGCACGATGCCCTGGACAGCTCCACACGTGTGTGTGCACGGATACCCACTCTCAGTGCTGAGTGGTGTTGTGTGATGAGGGTGTGTTGAGGTGGGATGAAAGGAGTAAGGGTAGGTGTAAACGAGACAAGGACAGCAGGACTCAAACGCTAAGCTTGTCCTCTGGGAGTGGTGCTCTCACTGTAATCTCGGTACTAGGGCAGCTAAAGTGGGAGGATCGCTCTGAGTTTGACGCAGGCCTGGGCTACATTGTGAGTTTAGCAATCCATACTTTTAAAAATATATTTAATACAGGGTGTCCAGGGTCTCACTACACAGGTCAGACTCATATGAACCTCCTCTGTTCAGCCTCCCAAGCGCTGGGGTTACAGGAGCACCCCAATACACGCAGTCTTACATAGTGAGTTCCAAGGTAGTCTGAATTATACAGAGAGACCCTGTCTCAGAACAAAGTAAAAAACAAAAACAAACAAACAAAAAATGTACTGTTAAGAAGATTGCAGGAGGCTCAGGAGACAGCTCTGCATCACAAGCGCCTGTCTGGCAATTGCATGCTCCTGAATTCCATCCCTGGTACCAGAGCAGACTCCAGCTTTGGCACAAAAACCCTTAAAAATTTTTAAGTTACTCAAAAGCATAACAAGCCTTGGCCATACCCTTTTACCCATAAGTGGGCTTTTGCCTACTGATGAAGAGGTGGCTGTCACAGGTGAAAGGCCAACTTCCTTCCACTGAAGAAAGGGCTTTGGCTTCATACCCTCTTCATGGGGCAGAAATTCACACATTCCCACCCCCAAGTCCCCATGACTGCACCCTTTCTGTGGTGCCAGGGTTTGAACCCAGGGACCTGTGCATGTAGGGCAAGAACTCTGCCACTGAGCCACACCCCCAGCCTTCTACACCCATTTATAATAGAAGAGAAAAGCCAGTGGCCATTTGCCCCTGGGTTGGAACCCTTACCCACAGCCTCCTGTGCTCCCTAATTAAGACACCCATGAAAACTGTTCACTGTCCCAAACCTTACCAAGGTGTGTTGAAGGGCCGGCAAGAAATCTCAGAGGACCAAGCACCTACTCAGGCAAGCCCAGGGACCGGGGTTCAGTCCTCAGCACAACATGCCAAGCCAGCCCACCCCAGGGGGCACTGAGCCTGGGACTGAGCCTCAGCGTGGTGGCCCTCACCTGTAATCCCAGCACTGAGGAGGCTGAGAGAGGACGACCACTATGAGTCTGAGCTGCAGAATGCAACCCTGAACCGAATACATAAATTCCTTTTAAGGAGGCGGGGCTGGGGCCCTGGGCTAGGAAGGCTTGCAGCAACCCAGGACTGAGCAGTGAGCACAGACCAAAGGCCCTTCCCTTCTGCACTCCCTTCAGCACCTCATTAACCCTCACTCTGTGACAGAGAGCTGCGCTTGGTACCTCAGAGCCCGCAATGCCATCTCCCGTCTGTCTCGTAAGTGCAGCCCGTCCCTGCTGCAAGGTTTTCTTTTTCTCTCCTTTTATTTCTTACAATAACTCATTTCATTTTCTTCTGTTCTGTTCTTTCCTAAGTGTGCCTTTGTTGTACACTTGCATTTGAGTCCTAGAAATTCCCTTTCTGTGATGGGGGTCAGCGGCCTCCTCTTCCAGGCAGAGTGGGCCGAGATTCCCATCTCCACTCTGGAAAGCCCCACAGCCCTGGCTGGTGACAGACCACGGTTGAGCGCCTCACCCCGAAGGACATCTGGGTTGGCATTCACTCCCTATCACAGTGGAAGCAAGGGACCACAGGCTTGGTGCCTTATCACAGCCCCAACATGTGCTGTTGCAGTTCCGCGGGTTGGCACACTAATGCCAGGGTGGCCTGTGGTGTCCTCTGGAGGCCCCAGGGGGGAACCTGTTTGCTTGCTGTTCCCATTTTGAGAGACTGCCTACATCCTCGGAATTCAGGCTCCTTCTTCCACCTGCAAAGTCAGCAGTGTGACGCCTTCTAATCTGTCTGTCTCTCTGTCTATCTGTCTGTCTGTCTCTGTCTCTCTGTGTCTCTGTCTGTCTCTCTGTCTCTCTGTCTCTGTCTTTCTGTCTCTCCTCTCTGTCTTTCTCCTCTCTCTCTGTCTCTCTCCTCTCTCTCTCCTCTCTCTCTGTCTTTCTCCTCTCTCTCTGTCTCTCTCCTCTCTCTCCTCTCTCTCTGTCTCTCTCTCTTCTCTCCTCTCTCTCTCTCCTCTCTCTCTGTCTCTCTCTCCTCTCTCTGTCTCTCTCTCCTCTCTCTGTCTCTCTGTCTCTCTCTGTCTCTTTGTCTCTCTCTGTGTGTCTCTCTCTCTGTCTCTGTGTCTCTTTCTCAGCTGCTTCTGGCATCTCTTTCTCTGACTCTAACCCTCTTGTGTCTCTCACAGGAGGAAGTCTGAGGCTCCTGTAGGGCACTTCTGGGGAACCCTGGCACTCTTCCTGTCTCAAAGGCCTTACTGAATCCCATCCTCTGGCTCCGTCAGATGCCACAGCCACAGGCATTCACACGTGGACTTCTTTGGAGGCAAGGTTGCCACTACCCGGTGGTTTCCAGAGGAGGAACAGAGACAGTGCCGTCACTGGGATGGGGCAGGGTGCTTGTGTGTGCGACTGGACAGCCTCATTCTTCTGGAGCGAGCTCTCAGGAGGAGAATCAATGGTGCTGTGTGATGATTTTATATTTTCTCTAATAAGAAAGTGCCAAGCTTGCTTCCAGGGCTGGAATATTTCACACTCTACTGCAGTGTGTGAGGGACCAGGAATACGCACATGTGCGTGTAGCCAGGCTTGCCCACCAGAGGGCTCAGAAATGCTAAAAATCCAGTTCTGCTGAAATGGCCTTGAGGCAGGGTCGGGGCCAAAGTTTCCATCTCTGTATGAAGAAGGTGGGGACATAGCTGAACTTCTTTTTCTTGTGAGCTGAGGATGGAACTCAGGCCTCCCGCAGGCAAGGCAAGAGCTCCACCGGGCCACA
>NW_004525726.1:5797-6474 GCF_000260255.1 Octodon degus
GGGCCAGCTGAGAAAGTGCCTGGATGGCTGTAGGGCTGGGCAGATCACTCCCCTGCCTCAGTGGTTTGAAGTTCGCCTTCCTGTGTCTGGCCTCTGGGCTATTGGTGTCTCTGATGACCACAGGGTGTGTTAGGGCCGTGCGGACTTCGGAGCCTCTTATGTCCTGGTGTACATTGATTTTATAGCCTTGAATGTTGATTTGCTTCTTTTTCTTTCCCCTTGTAAGACTAAGGGTGGATCCCAGAGCCTTTGCACTGGAGTACCTCTCCAGTCCGTTGAAGATATTTCTCTGTTGAAACAGAGTGTCCTTAAAACCCCGATGCCCTGAACTTAGGATCCTCCTGCCTCAGTCTCCGGAGTGTTGTGTAGTCTCATAGTCCACAGTGCTGACTGGATGTCCCTGCTCAAGCATCAGTACCAAGAAAGCAGGGCTGAGGGAGCCAGCTGTGCAGGTGAGGAAACTTTTGATACAGAACTGTGTAATCAGACCTGGAGGAAGTTGGGGGGTGCTGGGCTTTGGGGTCATCTCTTCAAGGACACAGGCGATGGTTTGCTGTGGATTCTGATCTCAGTGAACATCCCTGCCTGGAACATGACTTGGTTTGCCTGGATGCGCCCCGAAAATGAGGCTGCGGCTGGAGACCTGGGAGCTGCGCACGAGGAGCACCGGGCCCTCC
>NW_004525726.1:6619-9297 GCF_000260255.1 Octodon degus
CTTTTTGTTGGGGGCAGTGGTGGGACTAGAGGTGAAACTGAAAGCCTTCTGTCTCACTGACCTCCTCTGTTCTGCTTTTATTTTTACTTCTAACTTTAAGACAATGTCCCACTAAGTCCAAGTGGCCCAGCTGGCTGTGAACTTGTGATTCTCCCGCCTTTGCCTCCCAAGGTTTGACTGTTCATGCAGTCCAGCCATGTCCCGGGCAGGCAGGCTCACGGTGGCCCAGGAGGAGGGCTCTGTAGGCTGGAGCATGGCACAGCAGTCCCAGGCTGGGAAGGAGGGGACTTGGGGTCCCTGCGTCAGGGCTGAAGAGGGGGCGCTCAGCCTGCCTGCACCCTGCTCTCCCTCAGCTCTCCCTCACCCAACCCTCACTCCCACGTGAAGCCTGCGCACTGCAGGGCGTGACTGTCCCTCACTCACGGAGCTCACTCAGTTGTACTAGTGCGGTTTGTCCCCACCACTCAGGATTTGCCCAGGGCCAGCTGAGAAAGTGCCTGGGTGGCTGTAGGGCCGGGCAGATCACTCCCCTGCCTCAGTGGTTTGAAGTTCGCCTTCCTGTCTCTGGCCTCTGGGCTCTTGGTGTCTCTGCTGACCACAGGGTCTGTGAGGGCCGTGCGGACTTCGGAGCCTCTTATGTCCTGGTGTATGTTGAATTTGTAGCCTTGAATGTTGGTTTGCTTCTTTTTCTTTCCCCTTGTAAGACTAAGGGTGGAACCCAGAGCCTTTGCACTGAAGTACCTCTCCAGCCCTTTAGAGATATTTCTCTGTTGAAACAGGGTGTCCTTAAAACCCGGATGCCCGGGCTAGGCCTGAACTTAGGATCCTCCTGCCTCAGCCTGCAGAGTGCTGAGTAGCCCTGTGGCCTGCAGTGCTGACTAGATGTTCCTGCACATGTATCAATACCCAGAAAGCAGGGCTGACAGCCGGCTATGTAGGAGAGGAAGCTTTTGGGAGAGATCTGTGCAATCAGAGCCAGGCCGCTCCTGGGGATGTTTGGGTTGGGTCATTTCTTCAAGTACACAGGAGATGGTAGAACGTGGTTCCTGACATAAGTGAACCTGCCTGCGTGCAATGTGACTCAGTCTGCAGGGATACGCCGAGAATGAGGCTGCGGCTGGAGACCTGGGAGCTGCGCACGAGGAGCACCGGGCCCTCCCCTAGGGGGCGCTGTGGCTTCCCGCGTGCCCTTTCCTGCTTCATCCAAACGCAGGTGAGGACCGGCCACCACGAGGGGGCGACACGAGGCTCTGAGTTGCCATGGCGTCCCGGATGGCCGGCTCCCTGCGCCTGCTCCTCTGGCTGCTGCTTCTCTGGCCCCAGCTTGGCGCGGACCCCGGGGATGCAGTGACGCCGCCCTCCGCACGTGGTCCCCCTTCCCCTAAGTCCGAGACCCTCATGGAAGAAGCTACCCAGAAACCAGAGGTCCTTCCCAGAGGTGAGCTCCCTGTCTGTGCTCTAGAGGGGGCTTGTGGGAGAGCGCAGCTCAGGGAGGATGGGCCGGGGTGGGCGCTGATGTCGGCGTGCGGGGGCTGTCTTAGGGACACAGAGGCGCCTGGGCCTCCAAAAGGGGACATTGTGGGGCTGGGCCTTGAACCCTTTCCCTCACTGTCCTGCTGCAGGCTGTGGCCAGCGGAGGATAATCGGGGGACAGCCAGCACCAGAGCGGAAGTGGCCCTGGCAGGTCAGCCTGCAGGTCCAGGGCAGACACGTGTGTGGGGGCACCCTCATCAGCAGCTGGTGGGTGATGACCGCAGCCCACTGCATATCCGAGTGAGTTTTTAGGGGCCCTGGGCCAGACCCATATGTTGCAGAGGTTCATCTTCCTCATCACGTGGATTTGGTGACAGTCCCAGGTAGGGTGATCCCTGAGGATTTGAATTTCTTTCTTTTTTTTTTTTTGGCGGTACCAGGAATTGAACTCAGGCTTTTTGCACTTGCCAGGGAAGTGCTGATTCTACTGAGCCATCTCCCCGGCCCCTAGGATTTGCATTTCTAACATGTTCTAGGACAACCATCAGCCTTTGTGTGGGCCCAGGAGATGAAGAGGCTGGTGACTGAGGGGCCAGGGTGGTGGCACCTGGAAGGGCGGCAGAGAGCTGTGTAGACCTCAGGCTCTCTCCACAGCTTTCACGACTACACGGTGATGCTAGGAGACACGAGCCTGCAGCACCAATCCCCAAGAGGACTAAAAGTCCCAGTCAAAGACATCGTTATCCACCAAGAATATCTGCACCTTGGAGTACTCTTCAATGACATCGCCCTGGTGCTGCTGTCCTTCCCTGTGAACTACTCCACCCACGTCCAGCCCGTGTGCCTCCCCAGCAAATTCTTCCACGTAGAAGCTGATACACAGTGCTGGGTGACTGGATGGGGCCGTACAGCTGAAGGTGAGAGAGGAAGCCAGGCCTGTGAGGAGGTGACCCTGTGCCCTGGGCGTGGTCCACTCCTAGGGGAGGCAGGTTTTGTAGCAGGATGTAGGCGGCTACTAAACTATACTGTAAGGGAATTTCTTTGGTTTCTCATGCCTGGGAACCAAGTCCGCAGCTTGCTGGGATCTATGCATGTTGGGTTTTAAGTCAGAGAGTGTTGAGCTATCCCCAGTTGAAGCTGTCCTTCCCCGAAGCACCTCCTTTGGAAGACAGGGCTCTTCCTCTTTGGCAGAAGACACCAGAAAA
>NW_004525726.1:9615-11925 GCF_000260255.1 Octodon degus
CAGGTCAAGCTTGGGACTCACTCCCTCCAGGGTCAGGTGGGGACAGGAGCCAGTGGCAGGAGGATCCCTGTGTGGGAGATACTGTATTGAGACCCAAGCAGATCGCAGACACTGTAGTCCTGTGGAACTCACACAAAACCGTCCATCCCTACTTTCTCCTTATAGGAGGATCTGAGTCCCCACCAATGGACCTTCAGGAGACTACTGTGGACATAGTTGACCGTGAGACATGTAATCTCAACCTCAAGGCCATTCTGCAGGCGAGGTTTGATGTGGTCAGTGAAGGGGGCCTTTGTGCTAATGCCGAAAGAAGGGGTCCCTGCAAGGTCAGTCCAGGGGCCCCTTGGTAAAGGGCTGGGCAGTTTCCCCTCAAAGGTACTTGCATCCAGGCAGGAAGGCCTGGCTTAGCCTTATCCTCTGCACTTGCCTCTATTGAAGGTTCAGTGTAGCGGTGATAAATGGCCATGGCTGTTCTGTTTGGCTTGGAACGGTGACCCCCAGAGGTGGCCAGGTGCACTGCATTGGTCCAGCAGATGCCTCCTGCAGAGAGGCAGTAGGTATCAGTGGAGAGGAGGTGGGGTACCTGTTTAGGGCCCCCTCTTTGTCACAGGCAGTGCCTTGGGTGAGCACTTTATTCCTTGTGATCCAACTACTTTGGGTCCATTATCTTGGTTCATGTTTACTTGTTTGGAAAACAGACGTTTTGAGTGGGGAGACACATTTCTATGTGTTAATAAGGTTGTACTTGGCCATGTCATTGTCATGGACCCCACGGTAGCAGGAGTCCAGGGAAGCCCCATGTGTGCCCATTGTCCTGCCCTGCAGGCTGCTCTGGCACCAATTCTGTCCCTAGGATTAGTTCATTTCTCTTTCCACAGGGAGACTCTGGCGGCCCTCTTGTGTGTGAATTCAACAACACATGGGTGCAGGTGGGCATTGTGAGCTGGGGCGTCGGCTGTGCCCGCAAAGGAATTCCCGGAGTCTATACCTATGTCGCTTTCTACAAGGACTGGGTTGTGAAAGTAGTGAGTGTGTCTACACGCTGTGACACAACAGGCCTCCTCATTTCATGTGTGTGTCTGCTGCTGCACCTGGTGTCCTGCTGACCCTCTGGTCACCCTGCTGGCTCCCCGTTGGTTCAGTGTCTTCCCCTAGGCCTCTCCACTGTCCCTTTCTCTTCAAGTGGCCTGTGCTGAAGTTGTGGTGTGACCCATCTCCCTGGAGACCCATCAGGGGAGCAGAGCAGGGAGACTGGGCCTGCAAAGGGTCTTGGGTGTGAGTACGGGTCACTGGTTCTGCCACAAGTCCACCAGGCTGTGCTGTGCCTGAGGGACGGATTGAGGCCCAGCCAGAGGCCTCATGCCCTGCCAGGGAGATTTTCTCGACCCTCAGACATCTTGGAGAACACCTGCCACAGAGAATCTCCCTCTGGGGAGCAACGCACACCTGACATGGGTGCCCAGCTGTGCCCTGGGCAGGTGAGGCCAGCCTCCTGACTCACTGGTGAGCGCATGAAGCAGGCATCACCAGGTGCCTGCACAGGTGCCAGGCTGGGACTCCCACACGGGGCTCCCTGTGTGGACCTGTAGAAGTCCCCCCCAAAACTCAAGGTCCTGAGTTTGATTCCCAATACTGGAAAGAGAGAGCGAGATAAGAAAGAAATGTCCTGGGCATGGCCAAACCAACAGCCAAACGTACATTGTTTTTCAAATAAAACTATTCCACAGCACTTTTACCTCGCATCTGACCTTTCTAATTTTGTCACTCTCTTCCTCTCTCTCTCGCTCTCTTGCTGTCGTGATCTCACTGTTTCTCTGGCTCTCTCTCCTTTGAAGATTTAGCTCTTATGAGTTGTGCTGCTAGAAACATAGTTTTGCATAGATCAGTGTAAGAGGACGTCCTTAGCTGTTTAAGACAATACCAAGAGGGCCGGTGAGATAGCTTGTGGCCTAGAGCGCCTGGTTATGCAAGCTTAGGCAGGCGCAGGACACCAAGGTTCAATCCTTGGCAGTACATGCCATGCCAGCCTTGTGCTCGGGGTGAACTGAGCCAGCCTCCCCAAAAGAAGGTACCTGGAAATGGAATGGCTGATTTGATCAGAATTTCTGTGTGTGTGTGTGTGTGTGTGTGTGTGTGTGTGTGTGTGATGTGTTCTGTCTCTCTGAGAACCTCCACACTGCTTTGCATAGTGGTTAAGCCTTGGTTTGGAACTTCTGGTTTGGAGAAAGATGGCCTCGCCTGTGCTGTGTGGGGAAGACGGCCATCACTTGTTGGTTTTTACCTGATGTGGAGTTCGGGCATGAAAGCAAA
>NW_004525726.1:12285-13108 GCF_000260255.1 Octodon degus
GCATGAGGGTCCGGGATTTGATCCCCAACACTGCCAAACACAATCAGTGTAAATGAGAGTGTTGGTAGAAAAATGGGCATTGCTCCTTACTTTGTCTTATGTGGAACAATTTGTTCAATATGAATTTTCAAGTTGAATGTCAAACCTGTATCTGCTGAAGATGCTAAGCCGCCAGCCTGTGTATTTGGGGACAGAAGCTGTTACTCCAGGATGATACAGTGACACTGATTGAGCTGTACTTCTGTATGTCCAAAACTCACTGGGCAACAGACGAACGAAAAGCTCCAGGGTCTGAATGTTTGGTCAAGGGTGTTGGCCTTCATTTCAGACTCTGTGGGCAGGTAGGAGAACAAAGTGAGTTTGTCACGCAGTGATGGTTTTAAACCTTGATGTCCCTGCTTGTGAATAGCGTGTTATGGGAACAGGAGGTGAGATGCTTTTACCTGCCTACTTAAAAAGTACTTGCTTATTGTCTCAATTACTTTCCTCTCATCGCTGAGACAAAATACCTGATGCCCCATAGTAAGGAAGGACGGGTTTGCTCACAGTTCATGCAGCTTTCAGTCCATGCGGCTGGCTCCCAGGCAGGGGGGCACACAGCAGAGGGCAGTAGTTCATGGTGGTGGAGCAAAGCAAACAGGCAAGAGCAAAAGCAGGAGCAGAGGGCAAACCCATTTCCTCCCTCAGATTGAATTCAGGCTGCCTGCCCCAGGCCGGGTGGCACCCTCACACCCATAATCCCAGCAGCACTCAGCCCCCAATGCCAGCACTGGATCAGGAACTAATCACAAACTCTAGAAGTCCACTGAGTGACGGCTTGAGG
>NW_004525727.1:0-9655 GCF_000260255.1 Octodon degus
TTTCCTTTTCCCGGGGCCACGGAGATGGCTCAGTGAAATAAGCGCTTCCCTGGCAAGCGCAAGGGCCTGAGTTCAATCCCCAGTTCTGCCAAAAAAAAAAAAAAAAGAAAGAATTTTTCTTTTCCTGATAAACTTCAGTTTTTCTTCCACCAGCATAGAGGAGATCTGAATAAGAACAAACGTGCACTTTACTGTGTGTTAAGGGAAGTGGGGCTGAGGGGCTAACTTTTCAATTACACACAGAGCAATTTTTTATTTACTCAGAATTAAAAGTTTATTTCCCTTGTAATAATAGTTGATTCTATGATAATTTTATTAAGATGGCTTTTCATGTATTTGGTAGATTTTTAAACAGCTAAAAACTAGAAACCCAGGTTTGCCTTAATCTAAAATTCCTCAATCTTTTTGGTGAAGTAATAGCCCATATCTTCAAAGCCTACTGTTGCAACCTTAGCCCAGCAAATACCTTGAGGATTACATAGTCAAATAAGTGATAAATAAAAGCACTAGGAGACCTTTAAAAAAAAAACAGTCTCAGAATGAGTGAGGACAATATTCTTAGAAAAGAAAAAGCACTGCAGATGGGGGAACGGGGGGTCCTATGGAAGAGAAAATTTTCCTCTTTCTCACTCCAAGAACATCATGTTTAGGAGAAGAGCTCTATATAGAACTGTGGGAATGACTCAACAGGCATCGCAGTGGCAGCCAGTGTGGGCTGCAGGCTGCTCTGGGAGGCAGGAGCATTCTCACCAGCCCTTTCTGGCAGCTGAGCTCTCTGTCTTACAGAAAAATGGGTAAAATGGGTAAGTTTCAATCCAGACTGAATGGAGGCTGATGAGAACCTAGCAACTGACGGAGACACGTCCCTATTAGGTTGAGTCACTGCCCTGTCCCTCTGTGGGCTATACAAGTTGCCATGTGAGGGTTTTTCAAATGAAACAAGTTCTCACAGTTCTGTACTTAGAGGAAAATAAACACAAATTATAAGATTCCCGCACAGAGGACAGCAGGAAGGGCAGAGGGCCGTTTCCCTCTTGCCAAAGCCCCTCTCTATTAAGAAAAGCGCTTGCAATGCCGCAAGCGTCAATATTCGGCCCTGACAGAGATGCTGACGGCCACACAGCGCAGTAACGACACAGCACACGTCAGCTGATCTCACTTTTTCATAGCAGGTCCACATCCCTGTGCACTTTCGGATAAAAGAAACTAAAGAAAAATTATCTTTAAAACAAATCTAAAAGCAATCTTAAAAGGAAATAAAAAGCAACAATTCCGCCTATTGCTCAGAATTTATATTTACACTCAAGAGCATCGGCACAGCCAGAAATTCATCATGAAAACAGGTTGTAAAACAATTTTAACTCTAAAAGTCTGAACCCCTATGGTTCAGAATAGTGAAGGCTTCAGTTCCATTACCGTACAAATTGCTAACATTTCATAAAAACAGAACTAAAGCAAACTTTAACAAGCTTTTACACAACTGAACATGGTTTTCAAGCTATTAGCACCAAGGGAATGCAGGGTAATGACCCTAATTTGCAAAGAAATAAAAGCTCTGCTTCTAATAACTTTCTAGCTATTCAATACAAGCGTAGTATGATCTACAGTCTCCAATTTACTCTATAGGGACAGGACACTGCAGGGTATCAAGGGGACGGATTTAAAATTTTTTAACACTTATTAGCATACACTTTACAATACTTTAAACAGTAATAAAACTTTGTATATAGCTTTCTTGTTCCCCACCCTGCCAGACTGCCTAAAGGTTTTTAATGTTCACAATCCAGAGAACCCAGACATGTTTTTATACTAGTTGACCTTCCTACTGAATTTGTTTCCATACTCTCCTTAAAACCGCTAATTTTCTAGGACTTTATAAAAATCCTATTTTCCTACCTGCCAAAACCTTTCCTCTCAGAATCCTAAATAGCTCTTCTTTCCTTTCATCCCTTATTTCTTTTACATCTTTCCCCACGGTAATCCCGTCCTTTCTAAAGGTTTTGATTTAAGTATTGATCTATATCAAGCTCTAACATCACCTCCAAATTTCTGGAACTAAGCATCTCTACCTAGCTACCGTAAGCACACATGTTCAAGCCCCAAGTTGGTATCACTGCCTGGCCCCCACCCACTGAGTTACACTACTCCTACTTCCTATCTTAGGTAACAATACTAAAGTCCCAAATTATAAATTTAGATTCCCTTGCCTCTAGCCCAACGGTCTAACTGGCTACCCAATGTAACTAATTATACTATACTCCTCAAATCCATTCTTTTATTCTTGCATGGACTCCTGAAATAGATTTTTAAAAATTTACAGAAAAGTCTGCCCTCTGCAGGGGTCCACACCTATAATCCCAGCACTCAGGAGGCTGAAATAGGATCACCACAAATTCAAGGCCAGCCTGAGCTATATACTGAGCTAAAGGTCAGCTTCAACTACACAGAAAGACTTTGTCTTAAAAAAAAAAAAAAAAAAAAAAAAAAGAATGACATAATTAATTAATTGTGTACACACCACAAAGCTTCAGAATTCATTGCCACATGGCCAAACTAGTTTCGCCTGTCCTACCTTGTGCCCCACGACCACACACACAGAGAACCTAGACAACAATGCATCACACCAGAACGAATTCTGTGAGTCACCTCACCTTTACTTTATATTTAAAAAATACAAAACTTCTTTTTAAGGTTAACAATATGATGAACATACCTAAAATCTTAAATTTCCTAATATTAACTAATCAATATTCAAATTTTTCTAGAAGTCTCAAAAGTTTTTAGCATTTTTAAATCAAAACAGAGACAACACACTACATCTCATTGATGTTTTGTTTGGCTTTTGTAGTACTAGGGATTGAAAAATGGTCCTTCATGCCGAGCTACATCCTCAACACTTTTTTTATTTTGAGACAGGGCCTTAATAAGCTGCTAAGTTTCCCAGGCTGGACTTGAACTTGTGATGCCTTGCAAAGTGGTAGGATTACAGGTGTGTGCCATCATGCTGGCTCTCGTCAATGAGTCTCTTCACTGTCTTTAATCTTCGGATGTCTCTCAGGTGCGCATGCGCGTGTGTGTCTGGTCCTGTGAACTAACAACAGGCTTGCAGAGAACTCTGCACTGGATCCTCAGCCTTTTTTTAAAATTTTGAGACAGGGTCTTGCTAATCTGTCCAGGCTACGTTTAAACTTGCAAGTTTCTTGCCTCAGCCTCCCAGAGTGCTGGAATTTTAAGTATGTGCTACCATGTGTGACTTCTGTTTTCTTATAATTTGTTAAAGAAACCAAGATGTCTTCCTACATTTTGGATTTTGCAAGAAGTACACCTATGGTGTCATTTAATATAATGCTCCACCACCCAAATTTCCAGTAGACTAGAAGTGAGGTATTCAGGCTCAAGCCGTTCCAGGATAACATTTCCGGTAAGAATACTTTACATGATAACATGCACCTCAACAAAAGTTTAACTACACAATTTCTTTCTAGCCTTGCCCGTATTAAAACCATCAGTGTTACCAAGTGATTCTTATTCATCCTTTACAACTGTTTTTAGGCACTGCCTTCACTAAGACCTGATCCTGGCACTCTCCCCATCCTACTCACGCCCTCCATAAAGCTGCAAAACACCCCTCACCTGTGCCCCCAGCACCCGTGTGCACCTCTGTTATTACTCTATTCCTGACTTAATTCCTCATTCTCAGATCTACCACAGTGTCTGATTTCATGGAAAGAAAAGCACTAGTTATCACAGAAAATTCAAACATCCTGGGAAAGAGTCATACACAAGACAAACTACCCAGACTGGATAGACAGATACACTGCTATAATGCCCACTGGTATACAGGCTGCAGGAAAGCTACAGGACGTACTAGAATATAAAGCTTCCCTGGCAAGCGCAAGGGCCTGAGTTCAATCCCTGGTTCCACCAAAAAACACAAAACAAAACAAAACAAAAAAAAAAATGACATCAATCCCACACCCCCCAGGAACAATAAGTCCTAACTGGAATGAAGAGGAAAAATCAGAAAAACAGAACACTTACCTCCCCTCCAAAATAAACCAACCACAGAAACTTTCAATCCTACCAATCATGTCAATTTCTATGAGGGAATTAAAACAGAAAGGTATACACAAAAATAATGTAAGCCTTTTTATAATCTCTGTGGGATTTCAGGCCATGGATGTTTAGTCCTATTCCTGTGTCCACTTCTGATTTAAGTTCTCACAATTACATAGGTGAGTTTACTGAGGTTCAGCTCTTTAAAAATCTAAATATCATACTAAAATTCCATTGGCTCCAACTAGCTAAACTTTTCTCCAGATACCTGGTGTTAGGCAAAATGAAATACCTCAAAGATAACCTAGAACCAAGGCCAGTTGCTACAGGCCCTGGGCAGCTTCCCTGTCACTGTAACCAATTACTAACAAGGATCCCATCAAACCTGCCTACCTGGGAGGATCACACGTTCCCACAGGTATGTTACTCTTTGGCCTGGTGACAGACTCTATTTTCAGCTCACTGTACAGGATATAGTAAATGTTAAGGGCCACAATAAACATAAATATGAACAGACATCTCATCTATAGTATATACTGTACTTGCAGTATTGTCTTTATGTACACTGTCAACGTCACTGGAAGCACAAAGACAAAGATGACTCAGACTGACATTATCCCTTCCCTGAAGATCCTTATAATGAAGTGTGGGAAAAAAATCCCCAAACATTAAAAAAAGAAAAAATGTCATGCTAAGAGTACAAACCCTAAGCTAAACAAATGTGAAAGAAACAGGAATTATATTTCACAAGAAATCTGTGCTTTCCTGTTTGTGTGGCGGCAGCTCATGTGTCTGGGACACCCCAAAGTTAGGACTTTTCTTTGCACACCTGAGGCCACCTGCAGCGGCTCTGCCGCTGTCATCATGCCACAGAATGAATATATTGAATTACACCATAAATGCTATGGGTACCGCTTGGAATACCATGAGAAAAAGAGAAAGGAGGAAAGTCAAGAGGCTCATGAACATTCAAAGAAGTCAGAAAAATGACTGGCCTGAATGCTAAGCTCTACCACACAGTGCCATGCAGAGAAAATACAAATGAAGAAGACTATCAAGATGCATGAAAAGAGAAACACCAAACAAAAGAATGATGAAAAGACTCCACAAGGAGCAGAACCTACCTACCTGCTAGACAGAGTGGGGCAGTCTCGTGCAAAAGTACTTTCCAACACAATTAATCAGAGGGCATGCCCCTTAGCTCAGTTATTTAAGTGCCTGCTTCAATAAAGCAGGCTTAGGTTGCTGTGGTTCGATCCCCAGAACTCAAGCCAGCCAAACCTGCCCTGAAGGCATGGGAGCAAAAAAAAAAAAGGGGGGGGAGATGGCTCAGTGGAATAAGCACTTCCCTGGCAAGCGCAAGGGCCTGAGTTCAAGCCCCAGTTCCGCAAAAAAACCAAAACAAAACATGATTAAACAGAAACGAAAAGGCGGGAAAATGAGAAGTTCCTCTGTCCAAAGTTCGTGCCAAAGGAGAAATGGAAGAATTAAAAGTGGAAGAATTAAAAGTTATTCGAACTAGGAAGAAAAAAAAGAAGGCATGGAAAAGGATGCTTACTAAAGTCTGCTCTGGGGCTGGTGAGATGGCTCAGTGGTCTAAAGCACCTACTTAGAACAAGCTTAGCAAAGCAAAGGGACCACGGTTCAATCCCCAGCACCACATGCCAGCCAGGGCCGCCCCCTGGTGGGCTGAGCTGGCCACACACACACACACACACACACACATAAATAAAATTAAAAAAAAAAAATCTAAAAAAAAATAAAGTCTGCTTTGTTGAAGATGGCTTTACAAGAAAACCGCCTACATATGAAAGATTCATTAGGCCAGTGGGCTTACGTTTTAAGAAGGACCATGTAACACATCCTGGACTGAAAGCCACCTTTTGCCTGCCAATACTTGGTGTGAAAAAGATCCTTCATCGCCACTATATACAACTTTCAGTGTTATTACCAAAGGAACAGTGACTGAGATGAATGTGAGTGAGCTGGGCCTTGTGACACAAGGAGGCAAGGTTATCTGGGGTAAATATGCCCAGGTAACCAACAATCCTGAAAATGATGGGTACATCAGTGCAGTCTTACTAGTTTGACAGATGTTTTACATAATTTCTTACATGTACTGAAGATTGCAGACCAATCAGGAAAACCATCACTTGAATCCTGCTGCACAACTCTCATGACTATATTCATCAAGAAAACTATTTATTAAATTGTAAAAACATTAAAATGGCCCAGTTTTATAAATTGGTCTTTTACTAGGGGTCTGCTAAGGGCTTACATGTTAGTAAGATTGAACCATTTGAAAAAGTAAACCTAAGTCTTTGCATTAAAGAGCAGGCACTCAGCAACACAGATCTCTCACTCCTAAAAAGCCACCAGTATTTAAAGTTAGTGAAACTTAATTTAGGGGTCTAGGGCTGGGAAATCTGCTGAAGCTATTCTACCTTATCATTTATCATTAGTCCTAAAAAAAAGAGTAATGTGTAAGTTTATTCTCAATACAGTCTCTTTATAATACTTTAAGAATGGCATTAGAAGTTTATTTAGATAATTCCAACTTATTTGCACTGATACACTGAAAAGAAATTTTATTTGCAGTTAAATAATATAAAAAGGTTATATGTTAGGCATCTCAAATTTTGTGATCTGAATTAAATAGACATGGCTTGAAGAAAAAAAAAAAAAAATAGAAAGAAACCTGGACTGCTTCTTACACAAAGAATGACGTGAGGGCCGGCAAGACAGCTCAGAGGTCTAAAGCACCTGCTGAAGCAAGCTTCGGCAAGTGCACAGGAACCATGGTTTGATCCTCAGCATCACTCACTGCACTAGCTCTGCCCCAAGGGTGGGCCGAGCTGGCCACACACACACACACACACACACACACACACACACACACACAATTGATGTGAGCTGGGCTATTTATTTAAAATAAAATTTTTCTTAAAATTTTATGTATTTGGTACAGGGTCTCACTATGTACTTGGTCTCTTCCTATAGTGATCTTCCTATTTTCAGCCTCTCCAGCTTGGGGACTACAGGTGTGTGCCACCACACCCATCTTGGCCAACTTCGTGCACTCAGGGTGGAGCAGCATGCAGTACCAGGGATCAAGCCCGGGTCCCTGCACTTGCCAGGCAGGTGCTTAGACCGCTGAGCTGTCTCCATGACCTGTGAGCTGGGTTTGTTTGTTTTTTTTTTTTTGTTTTTTAAAGTAAAGGCACAAAAATTTATCAGGTTATTTTCAAATTTGAACTCCATAGACTAAAATACCCATAAACCATACAATAACAAAACAAAAAGAAACAAGAAACTGATTTGGGCTGGGGTTATAGCTCAGTGGCACAAGTGCCTGTCTAACAAGCACAAGGTCCTGAGTTCAAAACCCAGTACCAAAACAACAACAACAAAAAACCCGAAAAAACAACTACAAAAAAAAAAAAAAAAAAAACACCACAAAAACAAAAAACAGAGTACTGAGCATGAGGAACACATAAGACAGTATATAAATTCCTGGTAAGTGGCTTCCAGTCTGTGGAAGAATCTTAAAAATAATGTTTGAATGAGCTAAGAAAAATAACTATGTGTAAAGATGACAAAATTCCCAGTGGCTACACACCTTTGGGAAAGGTTCTTCCTCAGCAGTAACCAGTGAAATACAGACTGAAATGAAAAGATTTTGTCTCTCACATTAGCTACTTAAAAGAGAAGTAACAAATGAAACTATCCATGCTAATAAGCAAACCAGTCACTTGGGATGTAAGCTGACTATGTATTTCTCAGGAGCCTCAAGTCTTACCAAGGCCTACCAAGGACAATGGGTCTATTTCCTACCTCCTCACCTCCCATGGCTTTATCTCACTCCCTCCACTGACAGACTGCAATTCTTTTTGGCATTCTGCATCTATTTTCTCTAATAACTTTGGCCTATCCCTTTTCCCTGTTTCTTCTTCTCCCCTGGCCTTTGCCAATTACTCTTCCTTTATTTAACAAACCACTGCTTATGCTTTGGCTCTCCTCTCTCCTCAAAGAACCCTTTCCTGACCCTCACATTAGATCTGCTTTTCTGTTATAATATCTTCTGCTATTTTTTAAAGCAATTACTAAATTTATAGCTATGAACTTGCTTATATAAATCTTTGTTTAATCTCTCTTTCCTAGAACTGTTAAGTTCCGTGAGACCAAAATCCTCATCTGTCTTCTTCACTCATATCTCTCCAATACTTGGAACTCAACTGGAGCTCAATATTCACTGAATAAACTGTTTAACATTAAAATGGTTAAATACTTTAAGTCAGTATTTCTAATTGTAGGGAAATAATCCAAAATGCAAGAAAGGCTTTAAAAGATGTTCAGCCAAACACTAGCATGTGAAAAATACAAAATGATTCCAGCATCCAACTGGGAGGAATAAATGATGGCACAGAACAAAATGTTATACACCCTTTAAAAAGGTCACTTATAAAAAACTTCATTAGCATATGTAAGTTTTAAACTACGATGCTAAATGAAAGGACACAAAATGAGTGCACAATAGTAGGCTAAAATGAATACAAATAAACCATGCTAACACTAACTTCTCTAGGAGATGGGATCTATGGGAACTGGCTGGTGGTTTATAGCTTTGTTTTGCTTTTGTTTCCCCCCAGTAATAAAGGACTCCCTCTGGTACCTGCTTGCTCTTCAGGAACCTAGCATGGCATTTAATGAAAAAGAACAAGAAATTGATTATCTCTAAGTACTGGGATGAACTTCCTGGGATTTAGGAAGTTCTCTAAATCACATTATAAACAGAATCATATAATGACCCAACATGCTTACAATGAAGGCATTTTCAAGTGAGATATAACCTACAAAATCCTTGAGACCCCTTGAGGATCATCACTAAACATCTCTTCCCAAGAAAATACTGTAATTTCGAGTTCAAATTGTGCATTCAAGATTTTTATTTCTCCCAACAATTAATTAGTACCTCTCATGCAACAACACAGAATGAAAAAGTACATTAGCTTCCCTTTTGTCCCTAGACTGTGAAAAACAAAATTCTTCCTACACAGGAGGAGTAAAGTAACTATGAAAAGGGACCAACAATGTCCTTCCCACTCCCATTCTTACTTCTCCTCATGTAACTTCCTATGTCACTTAGTACCCCTGACCCTCAGAGATACACAGAAATCTTAATGTTAGCTCTTTCAGAAAAATCCATGGTTCAGCAGCAACAGCTAGAACAGGAATTTTTTTTTTTTTTTAGGTAACATTTATAACAAGATTTAAATACATGAAACATCTAAAAGTAAAGCAGGGTTATAGATACAACCCAGTAGTTGAGTACTTGCTTAGCATGCACAGGACCTTAGGTTCAATGCCCAGAACAAAAAACTGAATAAATAAATATAAATGGCATAAAAGTAAAAGATGTGTAAAACCACTACACAGAAAATTATAAAACCTTACTTGAACATCAGCCTGAGCAACACAGCAAGATTCCATCTAAAAATACATATAAAAAATAAGGGCCAGCCAAATAGCTCAGCGGATTAAAGCACCTGCAAGCAGGCGCAGGGGCTGGGGTTCGATTCTCAGGCCTGCTGTGCTGGTC
>NW_004525727.1:9755-11597 GCF_000260255.1 Octodon degus
TGTGTGTGTGGCCAGCTCAGCCCACCAGGGGGCGGGGCTGGCTGGCATGTGGTGCTGGGGATCGAACTGCGGTCCCTATACTTTGCCAAGCTTGTTTCAAGTAGGTGCTTTAGACCACTGAGCCATCTCTCCAGCCCCGGATCACTATAATTCTGATCTAGTAGTGAGACCCTGAACACCCTGTAGACCCTTCCCTAAAATACAAAAAATAAAAATAAAAAAATAAAATAAAAAATAGGCCGGGAAGATGGAATAGCGCTTGCCTGGCAAGCACAAGGGCCTGAGTTCAATCCCCGGTTCTGCCAAAAAATAAAAAATAAACCTTGCAGAATATTTAAATATATGGAAGAAATTAGTTTACAAATTTAACACAATTTCAATTAAAATTCCATAGTAATTTAAAATTTCACATGGAAGACAAAAGAGAAAGAAAAATACCCTTAGAAAATATACACAGGGCCAGTGAGATAGCTCAGCAGTCTAAAGTACCTGCTTAGGCAAGCCTAGGCAAGCGCATGGACCTCGGTTTGATCCCTGGCACCACATGCTGTGCCAGCATTACCCCCAGTGTGGGCTGGGCTGGCAACAAAAAAAGAAAAGGAAAAAGAAAAAAAGAAAAGAAAAGAAAGAAATAACATAAAGGGTTATTTCTCTTATGTAACAAAGCTCATTATAGTTTTAATAATTAAAACTGTAAACTATTGGTACAGTATAGGCAAAGATAAACAGACCAGTGGAAACAAACAGTGAGCTGAGAAACACACCCACACATAGGCAAGTCCCTGAGCCACACATGAGGTCGTTTTGCTGATCAACAGAGAAAGATTTTCAAATAAACACGAATTCATGAGACAAAAAAACTGAACTGAGTCTGATCTTGCCCACACACAAAAAAAATTTATAGAAACACAAGACATAAAACTAACTATAAAAGCCTCAGGTAGGGGCTGGTGAGATGGCTCAGTGGTCTAAAGCACCTACTTAGAACAAGCTTAGCAAAGCACAGGGACCGCGGTTCAATCCCCCAGCACCACATGCCAGCGAGCCCCGCCCCCTGGTGGGCTGAGCTGGCCACACACAAATACACACACACATAAATAAATTAAATTAAAAAAAAAAGCCTCAGGTACATTAAATGTAGAAAATTTTCATCAAAAGATTCCATAAAGTGCCCTTCCTTTCGGATCCATCATCTGTGGTGGAACCGCCACCAAGATACAGATATTTGTGAAAACCCTTACTGGGAAGACCATCACACTTGAGGTTGAACCGTCAAACACTATAGAAAATGCAAAGGCCAAGATCCAGGATGAGGAAAGAATTCTTCCTGATCAGCAACGGCTGATCTTTGCTGGTAAGCAACTGGTAGATGGATGTACTTTGACTACAACATTCAAAAGAAAGCCATCTTCATCTTGTATTGAGACTCCATGGTGGTGATAAGAAAAAGAAGTAGTCTCACACCACTTTCCAGAAAAATAAGCATAAGAGATTAAGTTGGCTGCCCTAAAATACTATAAGGTGGATAAAAATGGCAAAATTAGTCATCTTTGTTGAGAGCTCCCTTCAAATAAATGTGGTGCTGGAGTTTTTATGGCCAGCCACTTTGACAGACATTATTATGGCAAGTGTTGTCTGACTTACTGCTTCAACGAACCAGAAGACACTTAAGTAATTGTGAGTTAATAAGAAACTTCAGCTAACATTAAAAAAAAAAAAAAAAGACTGCATAAAGAGAGCTGGGACCTTTCTGCTGGTGGACACCGCGGAGGAAGCATCATCAGGCTCTCTTCCGACTGCCGTCATGTCTAAGTCAGAGTCTCCCAAGGAGCCTGAACAACT
>NW_004525728.1:0-10466 GCF_000260255.1 Octodon degus
TATTATTCCTGCTTTCCTTTCATAGGTGTTTGCTTGATTTATCTTTATCATTTTTTAACTTTGTATCTGCCTATATAATTACAGTTAAAGTAAATTTCCCATAGATAATATATAATTGTCTTTACTTCTTAATCTAATGTGTCAATCTTTATCCTCTCATTAATATTAAATTAAGCCTATAGTTATAAAACTATCTTCACATAAGAAGTTATGTAAGGGAGATATAGTCTATTTATAAAATAAGACGCTCTTCTATCACATATTGACTATATTTTATATGTTTTAAATTATGTCTAAATACTTCCTTTGTTGATTTCCTCATATTTGTCCACAAACCCACCATCAATATGGAAGACCTTCCATATTAAGAATTAAGAAAATTCAAAAGAAAGAAATAATATGATCATTACAATTATAAGAATTATGAAAATTCAAAAGAAACAGATAATATGATCATTACTATTATAAGAAGTGAGAAAATTGAAATAATCCATGCATATATGAAAAAGTACTAAATTTAATATTCAGAGAATTAGGCACTTTTCCAAAACCTACCACTTCAGCCAGTCTTCTAGATTTTTCCTGGCCTCGTTTCTTGAGACTGTTTGGTAATCTATTCTAAATGGTTGACACTTTGGTGACAGCAAAGTGGAGGAAATGAGAATAATTAAAAAGGCAGGGGTTGTGTAGGGCTATGCACATGTATTAAGTCCCTACGAGGAATATGAATATATATCTATATCTCAATGAAGTGCAGACGGGAAGGGAGGGAAGAAGACCAGAAAAAGGAAATTGAAAAATGTCATGTATATGCACCAATTTTTTGTAATGAATGTAACCCTAATGTACTACAAACATTATTACTGAAAATAAAATTAAATATATTCATTATATAACATTATAATTTGATATCTGTTTTTATAAAGTTCTACTGAACTCTTTAAAAATTTTAACTATTTATTTAGTTGGTATAGGGTCTCACTACATAGCTCAGACTCATAGCAATCCTCCTGTTACAGCCTCCCCAGCACTAGAATTACAGGTATGTGCCACTATGCCTGGTTTCGGTGGCCTGCTTAGCTAAGGTATGTGGTACTGGGGATCGAACTTGGGTCCTTCAACTTACCAGGCAGGCACTTAGACCACCAAACTATCTCCCCAGCCCCTCCACTAAAACTCTTTGACATCAGGACTATGTTTATTCTACAGGAGAATGGCTCAGAAGTTGTAGTAGAGATCATTTACTCCATAAAGACTGAAATACTTATGACATAATCCCTTTATGGTGAAAGTTTCTTGACTCTTGTCTTAAAAGAATGATACTACACAGGTTGGTAACAGATCAGAGTACCTGCTCATTTCCTAATTTAAAGATGCTTACAGAGAAGTTACTCAAATATGTATTCTAATAAGACATGGGCTAATTACTGAAAACATGCTGATGTGAATAATTCCTTTTTTCTTTATTGAAAACATATTACCTTTCATTATTATTTCTTTTTAAAGAATACAAAATAGTGTTAAAAAACAGCATTAGAAACAATACAAGATTTCACTAGACAAAGTAATAGGAATTCAACAATGGTTGCTATATTGCATGTTGCTATCTTCAAAGTAGTTATTCGTATTACCACATATAAATGTGTAAGATTTGTTTAAAGAAAAAAACAAATAATTTATAAGAAATTTAAAAGAGAAAAAAATCAGAGTAGAAAAAACTTAAGCATTAACTGCTCCTTTTAAAAGACCAGCAGAAATCGACAATGTAATTAACTATTGTGCATACCTACCTAAATGTATTTTTTCCCTTGTTTCATTTGCCCTTTTCCTCATTCCAGTTTTTCCTTCTGATTGAACAATTTCTTTCCCTTTCATGGTATCTGTTGTACCTTTTAGATTTTCATTACTTTTAGGTTCTCACACTAGTGAGATAATATGATGTTTGCACATGTGACTCTGATTTATTTCATTTACCAATTTAGTCACTACCTGCATCCATCTGTCTATAAAAGCCTTAAATTTAAAAGTGTTCAACATCATTGGTCATTCAAGAGATGCAAATAAAAACAATGCTAAGATATCGTTTTATGCCAGAAAGAATGGCTCTCATCAAGAAGTCAACCAGCAACAAATGCTGGAGAGGCCGTAGGGAAAAAGTAACCCTTCTCCACTGTTGGTGAGAGTGCAGGCTGGTCCAACCATTAAGGAAATCAGTATGATGACTCTTCAAAAAGCTAGGATTGGAGGTCCCATTCAAGCCATCTATTGCCCTCTTAGGTATTTTTCCAAAAGAACTAAAATCATCATACTACAGCTACATATGCACACTCATGTTTATAGCAGCACAATTTGTCATAGTTAAATCTTAGAAACAACCCAGATGCCCATCAACTGAGGAATATATAAAAAAGATATGGCATTTTTACACAATGGAGTATTATTCAACCATTGTTTTTTCAACCATTGTTAATAATTCTAGACATATCTGATCTTTTAATTGTAAGTCTTTTATGAGTATGAATGGAATTTAATGGCCTGATTCACATAAGATGCTAAGTATAGTGCTAACCAGTAACTGATAGTTTTTATGTCAATGCTTGGACAAGCTACTAGTGATATCAAACTTTTCTATCAAAAACAGCAATAATTTACTATGCACTATAAAATTGAGTAAGTGGAGAACACAATAATTCCTGCTACAAGATTCTGTAAGTTTCATGTGTATAATATTTATTGAATTCCAATATGGTGCCATTATTCTACATTGGGGAAATTGTTCATAACTGATTTTCATTGA
Source organism: Octodon degus (assembly GCF_000260255.1). NCBI lineage: Eukaryota > Metazoa > Chordata > Mammalia > Rodentia > Octodontidae > Octodon > Octodon degus. The sequence goes on from NW_004525728.1 coordinate 2,798, forward strand.
GCTTGTTGCCTCATTTACAGATACTGGTGGAGAAAGAGAGAAACCATTAAAAATGTTCCATTGGAACCAACACAGCTGGGAGATGAAAGAGATGAAATAAAAAAGGTTGCAGTATTTCATGAAATAGACATTTATAGTGACCTACACAAGAATTGTTTCAGGCAATTGGGAAGAGTAAAATAATAGGTAATAAGAGATCATAGCTGCTATGGACAATAACTTAAAGAAGTGCTCCTCGAAGGAGAAAAGATAAATAAAATACAATCTAAAAAAAACCATTTTAAGAGTTTCTTTACAAGGCAACCTTTTTGTCCCATGCATGGCTTTTGCAAAGTAGAGGTTTATGGATGTAGCATGCAAGGCTGCTTTATTTTAACCTCAAAGTAGCATTAGTTAAGTATAGCTTTCCATGTACACCATGAAAATCAAAACTAAAATTGTCCTATTAAAAAAGAATAGAAAAGGTTAAAAAGGCTATTTGTTTTAGGAATAATCATCTATCAGCTCCTATTAATCTGATGACAATGTTACATCCAGACAATGGGATGGTATTTGGCACTGAAAAGAAATAAACTATAAAATCATGTAGGAAATTTAAAGGGATGCTGCAAAGTGAAAGACCACATTTCAGGTTGGCTAATCTGAAAAGGGCACATATTGTATATGTCCTGAAATAAAGTATGTCTATGGATTCTGCCTCCAGGGGCTGGGAAAGGCAGAAATAAAAAAACAGACAGACCACAGAGGATTGTCAGGACAGTAAAATTATTCTGCATGATATAAAATAGTGGATATAAACTATTACACATTTGTCAAAACCCAAGAATGTAAAAATCAAGAGTGAGCCAGTAAGTTTCATGTGTAATAACAAATGCACCATTCTACTGGAGATTTTAGAAGTGAGGGAAGGCTTAAGTATGTAAAACAAAAGACACATGGAAAATCTTTCTGCCTTTTGTTTAATTTTTCTGTGCATCTAAAACTATTCAAAAAGTAAAATTTAAGTTTTTTTTTTCAAAAGATAGTATAAAGTAAAATGACCTTTTCTCAGTCTGAAGCAATTAACCTTAAAAAATGCGGTTCCACCATATGATGTAAGTGTGATCCATACCTCCTGCCTTTCAGTAACTTCCCTCAATTGGGCCCCCAATCTTGCCACTTTTCCCTCATCCAAATGACTTGACTAATGCCAAGTGGAAATTAGTTTTATTTGACAGTATGGCTAGATTATGACTTGAAACCAGGGCTCCAGGAGTTCCCATGGACAGGATTAGTCTCCTAGACTAAGTGATTCAGTTAATCCTAAACCTCACATGAAACAGTCATTGCAGCCACTTCTCTCTCCTGCCAAGTGTTTTGCCAAAACTAATAATAAATCACAAACATTTTGCTACTCTGTTGGTACTGCACTGAGGAAGCTCAGCATCAATCACTGTAATTACTGAAGGACTAACATCTAAGACAGTCTGTAATGGCAACAGAGTTTCAGCAATCATTTGTGCAAATGAGATAAGGGATCTCCCTTGTTATATAATTTTTATCAACTGCATGAGACTTAATTAATAGTTTTCTCCTGCAGATCAAGATAATAAAGTTCATAAAAGTTATTAAAATTATCCAGGGAAGACTCCCTTAAATTTATGGTTTCAAATTTCAAAATTCATTTTGCAGACTTGATGCACAGAGGGACACTCAGCATCATTCTTGGTGGCTCTGCCACTAATGTGCAGCCTGGTTTGTGTGATTCTGAGGATTTTGTATGTTTCTCATGAGGAAATGGCACAATTGTGTTGAGCATTTTGTCCTCTCCTGAGAAGCTACAATTGTAGAAGATCAAGTGGGACATAAAATAATTTCAGATATACTATTACCAGGCACACTTGATGGTACAGGAGTTTGAACTGGATCCTGGACTAGGAAAATAACACTGGAGGAACTGGAAAGATATGAAGAATCTGTAGATTTCCATCATTATCCAGTGACTAGGAGAATGTCTTTGTTTTTAGAAAACACACTCTGAAGTGCTCAGAGGTAAGAAGGAATCTGGTATATGACTTACAAACTTTCGGGAAAGAAACATCCATTCAAATATAGAGAGTGATCTTGTATCTTTCTCCTGTGTAGTTAAAGAATCCTGAAACAAGGATCAGGACCAATTTAGCCCTCAAATTACAGCCTAATTTTCCCAAATTAAGAAGATTTGGTGAAATCATCCACAACACAAGGGAAAAGATGCACTTTGTTTAATTTTGTTTAATACTTTCAGTGTCTTGCTACTATTATTTTAGAAGATTAAAACAAATTCAGAGACCTTAAAATTCAGTATTCTTGTCCTTGAAGAATATATGAATATATTCACACACACGCACACACACAGTATTAGAAATATAGAAATATATATTTATAATATTTATCTCTCTATATATTCTCTCTATAGTTCTAATTTGCACATTTTATTGATAATTCTTAACACTTTATTCACTAAAGTTTACAATGCTGTTTTCTTTAAGGTTAAGTATATAACATATAGGCACCACCTTCATACTCAAGCCAGGACCACATTTGGTTTTGATCTGGCATCAAAACTGACATGAGTTGAGTTTTAACATTTCTATCATGAAAAGGCAAGTTACCCTTGTTACATCCCAGTGCCAGACAACCCTTATTCCTTGCCTTTGCAGTCCTTCTTTGATGAGAAACGTGACATAACGCATTTCCTGGGATGCCTGCACGGGACCAGCTCACTTAGGCTGAAAGAACCTCCTCAAAGAGCACCCACCCTCCAGCATTTGGCTTTACAGCTGCCTGGCAGCACTCGCAGCCTTGCCTCTGCTCACTATGTAAGATTGATTGTGCTGCATGTATTCTGATCCTAGATCAATGGCATGAGGATTCTGTAGCAGGTTTAAAGATTGCCTCTACTCTTTAAAATATTTCTGCTGCTTTTGAAAACCTTTTTCTCTACTAAGCAGTCATGGCTGCACTATAGTTTCACCAATCACTAGTCATCAGAATGCTGTGAGGTTGAGTCTGGGTAGCTTGCAAAGAATGCCATGGAAGCATCAGTGCAGCAGGTCTGGGTTTTCTGTCTTGACAATATAAATAATGCTTGCCATCATCTGGCATTTCAGATTGTGTTATATGACTCCCTTGGTACTGGAAGAAGGCTTGGAAGTAATGAGGACCTTTTAGTCATGTGTTTCTATGGTTATTTACAAATATTATGACCAACATTAGTCAATATGTGATGATTATAAATTATCTTTTAATTACCGGTAGCTATTTTCTTTCAGAGTTTTTTTTTTTAATAAGGACTTTTAAATTCAGTTGACTCTGATTAATGTAACTTATCAGACACAAAATATTAACATGGCTCATGTTTTGGCAATTTGGTTTGTGAGCAGTCACCGGCTTGTGAAGAATGAGAAAAAGATGAATAACAGCAGAACATGAAGGCTTTGGACTGTGTGTTGGAGGGAGTACCTAACATAACATCATAGAAATAACAGCTCTCATGAAATAATTATCTACACCTTGTGGGTCTAGGGAAGGTCCTTGACAACACAACTCTGCATTGGAAATTACACTAGCTAGAATTAGAAAACTTCTCTTATTCTCATAGTCTATTTCAGTAAATTTTCAAAACACAGGATCTGTAAAATGCAAGTGTTAAATGAGAAGTAAATTTGGTAACGTGTGCTGAGAAATCCAGTTGGTGTTTCATATAGAATTTGCAAAGTTCATTTCAAAAGTTTTATGAGGATCTTATTAAGGAAAAACTCTCAGAACACACATTAAAGATTTAAAGATACAAATGGAACTAGTCACACACCACATCACAATGTTCCTGTCAACAATGGCTGGCACATATGAGACTGTATCACTAAGTGACATCATAACCATCTATGGTGTTTACAAGATAATGAAAATTATCCTATGTTCCTGTCACGAGAATAGGTTTTGTTGCTTTTGGAACCTGTCTTTAAATGACATATGACTCTATTACAGTTAAGGCTAGAGGAGTGAGGCTTCTTTGTGTCACATGTATAAGGCAGAAAACAGAAACAATTCATTAAAGATGAACTAGTGTTGAAGAGCTTTGCCATGTCTGTTCTGCATCAGTTTCTATAAATATTTCCTTTGTCATTATACATATTAGGTGCTACTACAGTATTAACAATATTAATAAGCTCCCCTTATGCATAACCACTGCCAATGCACTGTTTTAAGATCATAATTGTTTTTGTACATCAAGGCTTTTTATGAATCCCTTGCAACCTGTGAAAGTCTTAACATATTTCCCAGTAAGCATGACAAAGATTTCTTGGAGGAAGAAGGGGATGTGGGGGTAGATGGGCAATAAGGTCTTTAGCTCCAGGGAAGAAAAATTGCTTAAAATAAAAGAAGTAAAATTTGTAATGACTCATCCAACTTTTAATAGCTGAGATTTGAATCTAATTATGAAACTTACATATTTTTCTAGTAACCTCTAACTAGGGGTTAAGGGTAAAATTATTATTAGAGGAGCACAAATAATTACTATCTTAATTTCAACCTTTTAATTTTAGATTTAATTTCTACTTATGACCTGCCTTATCTATTTTGTGTCACTATAATAGAATACATGAGACTAGGTAATTAATAAGGTATAGAAATTGATAGGCATGCAGTTCTGGAGGCTGGCAAGTCCAGGGTCCCTGTCCTTCCCTCTGGACTGGGCCTTCTTGCTGTGACATCATAGGGCAGAGGGTAAGGGGATGAGAGGGCTCAAGACAGAGCTGAACTCATACTCTTTTGGGGGCACCAGGCCTGGTTACATGAGAGGGTCCCTCATGGTCTAAGCACTTCACATACACTAACAGCATGCTGCTCATCACAGCTGGTCTAGAGCCCATTCCACTCCATAGATACCTTACAGCGTGAGCTCCAAAAATAGATCAGTGTATTTTTGTTCAAGTAAACTCGCCAACGACTTAGAAATAATATATCCAACTGAGAATGCTCTTCAACTAATTACTTCTAAATATAATATTCTACATATTGTAAGTCTGTTCTGGTTGAAAATGTTTGGGTCACCTATCATTCAGGTCCATGCCCACAAAAGTCTACTTGTGCATTCAACAAAGACTTACCAAACATTTATGATGAGCTAGGCATATTGTAGAGGATTTGTTTCCCACAAAGAAGGCAAAATATTTTTCTTCTGAGAGCATCTACTCAAATGTGTCAAATTGCACATAAATATCTAAAATGTTAAATTAAAAACTAACCAGGTGTGTGAGAGAAAGGTGCTATTTCCAATAGGAATTTCATAGTAAAGTTATTTAATCTTAGAACTGATAAAAGATGCAAACTACGATGAGATCAGATCAATGGAAAAAAAGTATAGAATAGGGCCTTATGGCCCAAGTGAGTGTTTTTTGGGACCTAAAAATAATAGATTTTCTGGGAATTACAAAGTGAAATGGGAACTGGAAATCAAGAGGAAAATAAGTAAGACTGTGTCAGCACTTGTAGGCCATACATAGGAGCAAAGTTTTTGTTCTATGTGTTAGTAAGCTTTCTGTTACTATAATGAACACCCAAGATGATCAACTTAGAAAGTGTTTATTTGGGCTCACAATTGGGAAGGTTCCAGGCCATAAACAACTTGGCCTTTACTTCTTGTACCTTTGGTGAGAGAGCACATTATGGAGGGAAGCAAGTGAAGGAACAAGTTGCTCATCTTACACAGGTGAGAAGCAGAGAGGAGGAAGAGACCCCGATTACCCTTCAAAAACTCAACCCCCTGCAACATGAGATCCTCCTTCTAGGCTGTACTTCCTAAGGATTCCACCACTCCCAAGGAGTACATGAGCTGGAGCCTAAGCCTTCAAAACATAAGCCTTTGGGGGATATTTATCAAAGCCATAATATTCCTAGAACAATGAATTTAAACAAAGTGACTGCTTTTCAGTTTTTAAAAGCTCCCACTGGTTATGATGTGCAGAAGGGGCAAGAGAGAAAGTGATGAAATCAATCAGCAGGCTATTGCAGAAGTCTGGGCACAACGTGGTGATGGTTTGCATAGAGTGGGAGTTCTCAAGATAGAGCAAAACAGAAGGGTATGAGGTATGTTTTGGAGAGAGAGTTGACAGAAGTGGCTGATGAATTGGATGTGGAAGACGATGGAAAAGGAGGACTGCAGAATGACTCTCAGGCATCTGGCTTTAGTAGCCGGGTTGATGGTAGTGATGTTTACAGAGATGGAAAAGACTGAGCACAGCCAGGCTTGTGAGGGAAACTAATGGCTGGATTCAGCTTGGGATGGCTGTGTGACTTCCAAGCAGAAATTCTAAATAAAGACTTGGATGTTTGGGTTGCAGATTTATAGGAAGCCCGAGGCCTTAAAATAGGAAGTTGAACCCTCTAAGCCTACAAAGGGGTGTAAGATCTTGGAGATGGTGTAGGTACATCTTTCTGAAACTATTTCAGTGTACAGAGCTTGCCCTTGCCTTCAGATTCTGAGAATTTAGATCCTTGACCTCTTTCAAGTCTGATTGCTCCCACCCAGCCACCTCAGCTTCTGTGTTCCACTCCTCTACAGAGCTGTGCTTTATGAAAATTTCCAGTCATCCTTGAAAACTAACCAGAAAGCAACTATGGAACCCCTTCTTGTTTTAGCTGCAGTGGAAAAATCCCATTGCAAACAATAATAAAAAACACTAAGAGTGGTTTTCAGTAAAATCGGAGAATTTTTGCTCTTACTGTAAAAAAAGCTGTCCTTAAAATTCTTTGTTTCTGATTTGTCTGTTGGTGCTTAAAGGGAAGGCTCTCACTTATCCTGCACCTCTAAGACACATTTACTCATGGAGTTCTTACTGACTCCAAATCAGAGTCTCTGAGGTCTGGAGAAATCCTGAAAGGCCTGTTCAACCTGTTTATGCTCCATTCAGAAAACAAATAAATAAAAATAACCTTCATTATTTCCTCCAATATTTTTCTTATTTATGATAATCATTTAATCCACACACAGAGCTAAGAAAAATTAGAAACTGAGGAAAGCAACAACCCTTTTATTGTGAGTAATCTGTGATAATTATGACTGATATTTTGGGATATTTCTTTATAGACCCTTTTCTCTTAATACAGGGGTATGTATCTTTTATTTTGTGGGTCTATGGAAAAACTGTTTAAAAACATGTGTGACATGCTTCTGTGTGTGGATACATTATTGTACGTGCAAGCACAAAAATACAATGCATTTTCAGTTGTCCAATTGATTACTCTAGCATCTACCTTAGACTACATACATGAAGCTGACTTTCTTAACATTATAAGTTCCTGGGGCTGGTCAGAGAGCTCAGTAGACTAAACACTTGCCTGGCAAGTGCAGGGTCCTGAGTTCAATCTCTGGCCCCTCAAAAACAAAAACAAAAACAAAAACAAAAACAAAAACATTATAAGTTCTGGAGCAATGACAATCTGTGCTTTTATTTCTTCTCAAGTAAACTTTAAGAAAAATTAAATGTGGTCTGCAAAGAACCCTTCGCTGAGCCATTATATCATCCAAATGCTTGGAACACACATCCATGTTATCACATGCACAAGTACATGAACAGTACATGCACGTGCACACACACACACACACACACAGACACACACTCACTCACTCACTCACTCACTCACT
>NW_004525728.1:10817-11752 GCF_000260255.1 Octodon degus
TGATTATAATTTTGTTGTATATAGTCATCAAAAGAAAATGTTAACATTACACATTTCACATTATCCTAAAATTAAAAGGAATTTGTCTGCTAGCTTTATTTAAATATGTGTATAAAACATTTTTGACAGAAAGAGGGCTGTTCACTAGCAATTCAGTTCAATGAAATAAAAATAATTGAGTGTCTGAGAAATGAAAAGATAAGACAAATAATAATGATAATAAAGAACATAAGTAATAAAAATCAGACAACTGTGAAATTCAGAATAGATAAGTTTTTCTCATTAAAAAGCCCCAGCCAACATTTTGGCTTTAGCCTTTCAAGGTCAGTGAGAACTGTGGACATAGAAGAACCTGTACTGTAACATCCTTAACTCAGTTGTGTCCCAAATTTTCTGATCAAGGAGATTATGGGGCCACAGAGGAAAGTGATTGATGATATAGAGTGTGTGTAAGGAGAGTCACATGGAGAGAAAACATTCTCGCAGGCTTTCACAGACAGCAAATTGGTCAAACAATGGCCATGACTCATCCACATGGCTGACACTGACAAAGGATCTACAAACTGCAGTGCAAGGTTTCAGGATAAATCCTGAGGGAATTTGACTAACCTTGTAAAATGGTTAGTCAAAAGTTACATTTCTTGCTATATAGGTCCTGCTTTATCTTGGCCTTAACCATCCAGCAGAAAAGTATAATAACAAGCTATAAAAAGTAAAGCCATATTAAAATGCTGAGCTATAAAAGGCTCAAGTCAACAATTTCTGACATTGCCAGTCTTAGGGAAAACCCACTACTATTATGGACTACTGGAATACATTGGATTGTTTTGCTGAATTCACACACCTGCAATATTTAAATGGCAATGGGATACCCATCTCTGACAAAACTAAACAAAAAAAGGAGATACAAATAAATGAACTTTTTGTATCTTTAT
>NW_004525729.1:0-624 GCF_000260255.1 Octodon degus
AAAAAATCATCATCCTCAAGATGAAATTACCTTTTCCTGACCATCCTGTTTGGTAGCTCACTCGGTGTTAATATTTTCTGGAATGATTTAATAACATAATTTCTCATGCGTTTTTCTGCTTGCTTGAAAGAAGTCCCTATAGTGAAATGCACAATTATATCTGCCCAGATTCTAACCTCTTTGAAAAGTGTAGGTCCTCAATAAAATAGGACATGTAGCCTGTAAGTGTAGCTGCATTGGTTTTCGATGTGGTGGGGATAAAAAGGAGAACCTGGGCCACATCAGAAAACGCTTAATCCAGTGCTACTTGCTCTGTGGATTTGATAGAAATCCAAAAGTCTAGTGGCTGTCAACAATCCATAAAAAATAGTACTGATTTGTCTCTCTGAGGTCAGAAACTTTTCAACTATTCCATACTTGAGACAGATTTGCAAGGATTTAGGAGATACCAGTAAAATAAATCGAGTGAAAAATATTTAGAGAAAATCACAACTGAGAATCCTACCATACAAGACATAAAAACATGAAATTATGTTTTTTGTATGGGTAAAGCTCAATTGTCCACCAATTTTGTTTAAAGATTTATTTATTTATTTATTTATTTATTTATTTATTTATTTATTT
>NW_004525729.1:7476-7948 GCF_000260255.1 Octodon degus
CATTTACTGCTTTAAAGTGCATTTTATTTTACTGTTTTTCTGTATAAAAATAACATATTGACTGGGAAGATGGTTCTGTGGAATAAGTGCTCTCCTGGCAAGTGCAAAGACCTGAGTTCAATGCCAAGCTCAGCCAAAAAAATAAAACAAAATGTTTTCCAACTTCAGGAGGAAGGTGATTTCGGTTTTCATATGTGCTGCATGAACTGTGTTGTTCAGTGATTTAGAAATGATGGCCAGTTAAATGATAGGTAACCTATGAATGTGTGATGGTATTTTGCCTTTCTGAAGTTTCTTCAATTCATCGTACAAGCATTCATGTTAAAGATGTCTCCCATGTTCTGTTAATTGCCACATTGCACATTTAGCTTTTTAGCAACTACAACTGAAATTTCCTTTTTGATTTCTAGTTCGGCTAATTGAATGCTGGCACGTAGTAATGCTACTGATGTTCTCTGGTATTTTTGCACAC
>NW_004525730.1:0-592 GCF_000260255.1 Octodon degus
GTTTGGTGCATACATATTTATGAGTGTTACCTCTTCTTCTTGAATTTTTCCCTTAACCAGTATATAGTGGCCTTCTTTATTTCACTTGAGACTGTCTGAGAATAGGATTGCTACCCCTGCTTTTTTCTGAGGTGCTGGGACATGCAGTATTGTGCTCCATCATTTGACTTTCAGCCTGTGAGTTTCTTTATGAGTTAAATGTGTTTCTTGTGTACAACATATTGTTGGATTTTGTTTCCTAATCCACTGTGCCAATCTATTTCTCTTAATTGGTGAATTGAGTCCATTTACATTGATGGTTATAATTGAGATGTATTGCCTTATGATTGACATGTTGTTTCAATGTTGTTTTTTAACTGTTTTTTGTCCTGTGTTTAATTGCTTGTCCTATTTAGTGGGTTTCTTCTGTTCTCATTGGTGGAGTTCTGATCATTTTGGTCCCTCTCTAGAACATCTTTCAGTAGTCTGTGTTGGGTTGGTTTTACCATCATGAAATTCTTTAGTTGTCCTTTGTCATGAAAGTATTTCACTTCTCCATCAAACTTGAAAGAGAGTTTTGCAGGGTATAGTAGTCTGGGTTGGAATTTGTTTT
>NW_004525730.1:3940-11590 GCF_000260255.1 Octodon degus
AAGCTCTCCCTCACACTCACTGGACCTGCGTTAGGACTGGGTCTGGGGGTTCCTGGAACGCGGCAGAAATTTCTACTCGGTGGGCAAAGTGGGGGAGGTGCTACAGAGTGGTGAGGGGGTCCCAAGGTGGTGGGAGAGGGTCCGGCCCATTCTGTGCCTGGGCTGGGACTAGTCCCGTAGGTGCAGGGTAGCAGAAAGCTCTCCCACACACTCACCGGACCTGGGCTAGGACTGGGTCTCAGATCTTGCATTTTTAACAAGGACAGAAACTGGTCGACTAGGACAACCCTGGCAGCACTCTTCGAAGAACAAGAGTGGGTGGAGAGCCATGAGGGACCCACAGGTGGCACTGGGAGCAGGGAGCAGCAGCAAGCAAGGCCATGGTTCAGGCAGCTTCAGTGACACAGCTCAGAGTGGGAGGTAGGACCCAACCTGCGGAGCTCTGGGCTTCTTCTCCCCAGAGGCCAGACAGCAGAGTCAGCCTGGGGTTTTTCATTTGGCGGAAGGAGGAGGCAGCTGGAGGCACTTCTTCTCCCGCTGGGTTCACTCCAAGAATTGGTAGCCGAAAGGTGCATGCTCCCAGCTGCAAGCTCGAGGCCTCCAGCCTCTACCGCAGGGGAGCAAAGAGCACGAAGTCTTCCTGAGTAACGCTCCTGCTTTAGGGACTAGCGTTGCAGAAAAGCAGGGGAAAGCCGAGCCAGGCTTCCCAGGGTGCTCGGGGAGCCTGTCTGGGCCCACTCAAGAGCAAGCTATGCATCTTTTGCGACCTCCTGCAGCCCTGGAGAACAATCGGAGCCCTGCCCGAGTGAATCAGAAAGGCCTCCCGCTTCTGGTGAAGAGGGTGGGGGGGTCAAGAGCTTGCTATGCATTTCCTCGGCGGTTCCCGACCTTCCTAGGGGCTCTGAGGTCCTGTCTAGTGGCAGATCCGTCTCCGCATCCCGGCATGACAGTGACGGCGCTCAGATCTGTTGACTGGGGACAGTGTCAACACACAGGCTACCAGGAAGTCTGGGCTTGGCTGAATTTGTGTTTTATTATGAAGCACTAATGAACATATGATAAAGGGCTACTCAGGTGTAAGGCGGGCAGCGTTCAGTCTGTAAATTCCATTCATTTAAAGTGCTAGAGAAGATGCAGACCTTTTGCAATAATTCTTTACCACCCTTCTCATCTTGGTCTTCGTTCTCTTCTAATCCTAGATTCTTTTTCTCATTGGGCTTTCACGGGAGGGAGCGACCCTCAATCTACAGATGAGGAAGCAAATGCTCAGGCAGATTAATGAGCTGTTAAAGCCCACCTGTTACAGAAGATCTGGGTTTCTAGCCCAGATCTCTTTGACCCTGAAGTCTCAGTCTCAGTCTCCCTCTGTCTCTCCACGCAATTCCACTGCATTTAGCGACCACAAAACACTGAATCACTCTGGCGCCCTCTGGAGGTCGTTTCTTCATCCTGCCCCTTGGTTTGAGCCCAGTAAGGGTCATTTGTCTTAAATTAATACCTATCGCTAGGGCTGGCCTGATAGTTCAGAGCACTAAAGTACCTGCTTAGGCAGATCACAGCGACCTGGGTTCGATCCCCAGTGTGATATGCCGGCCTCGCCTGTAATCCTAGCGCTTGGGAGGCAGAAAACAGGAGGATCAGTATGAGTCTGATCCACATAGTGAAACCTTATAGACTCTGTCCTAAATAAAGGGAAAATATACACACCTATTGCTTTACTTTTCTTTCTTTTTTTTCAAGGTCTGGCACCTGAGGAGATTGTGAAGTATAGCTGTGTATTATAAAGCTCTGTCCAATAATGGGAACACAAGCAGGGCCTCTCAGCCAACTCCCACAGCCTAAATGCAAGGGGAGAGAGGGGAGGAGGTGACAGGCCCTCGCCACCCCTGCCACCCTCACTCTGGTCCCACAGCTGTCTGTCTGTGTCAAATGTTCTGAGCAGAGATGGGGGCTTCAGCTCCTCACGCAGAGTTCAAAGCTGTCAGCACCTTCCCCACAATACGCTGGGTGCTGAGGAGCGGGTGATAATTGCAGCCCTGTCACCGTCATCACCCTTGAGCTGACTGCTGGGTTTTTTTTTTCCCCCTAAAAACAAATGTTGTGCTGCCTGAAGTTGAACTTGGAGTTTCAGCTGAGGAAATACACACACGCAGCCTGCTGCTCTTCTCCACGAAGGATGAGCTGGGAAGCGTAGCTGCGAGCTCTCATGTGTGTCCTGTCAGGAGGAAGATACCTTCAGGGAGAAGGCATCCCCCCCCCAACCGCCAGGGTGCACCAGCCCCAATGTGGGCCTCTACTTCCCAGGGGAGCCCAACTGTCCTCACCAGCATAAGGAGTAGGTGTCACAGCCCTATCTCAGTGTCCCTTGGAGAAGAGACCTGCTATGGCACGTCATCTCGAAAGGTATCTTTCATGCTCTGCTCAGCTCTGCCTCAGAAGCCAACCCTCTTCTCCAACACCAGTGCCGGCCAGTTCTTCGCACTTGGGATGGACTCTGTGGGTCTGTGAATACCTGTGTTAAAAAGTAGCACAGCAGCTAACATGCTCTAGGAACATAGATTCCAATTTTCATGTTCAGATTCATACACACTGGTGCATGCCAAAGCAGTTTCCTACAAGAACAGGCAGAGTCCCACCTGGTAACAGCTGATGTTGATGGTCTTTCTAGGCACCAGGCCCGTGCCAGATACTGATGTACATTATCACGCCCAGTCTTATAGGATGCAGTATTTTCACCTTAAAGATGAGGAAACTAAAGTTTAGAGGTGTTAGGAGTCTACTCAAGTCATAGTGAATAAGGTATTTGATAGATCAGGTTCAGTTATCCCAGGCACCTTGCCCCAAACTCTCTCCCCGTGGGCCCCACACAGAGCCAAACCCAAAACCGCAGACCTGTTCTGCCTGACTTTGACCTGGGCAAGCAACCATGAAATTCTCCTTTGTTAACATTGAGGGTCCCCCACAGATCAGGTAGTCCTGCCAAGGTTAGCTCTCCCTCAGCTGTTTCAGCCCACAATTACCCTCCCTAAAAGATCCTATCAAGTCTCCTGTCCCCCCTTTATTTACTGCTATCTTGGTCCACTAGACAGCCAGCCTGCTTGAAGCCCCCAATAAATCTACTCATGTCAGAATGCCTGGTCTGCTTGATTACGTGGGTTGGTACCTAACAGTATTTATTGCAGAACTTCTGAACTCTACCTGTTTCATCCAAAATTTCACACCATAACAAATCTGCTGTCTTATCTATCTCATCCAAAGTCACTTCATATAGTTCTATGCAAAACCTCACACACACTGCAGGATAACTCTTTACCGCTGCATGCATATTTGCATTATAGAAGCATAAACATACATGGAGATCCAAGGGAGCCCTTGTACACTCTTACAGACTATCAAAATTTGTATTTAAAAATTGCTTACTGAAATGCGGCCACCTCTCAGTCTATCTTTCGTCACCAACCTTATTCATGACTATTCTATACTGTAGGGACCATCAGCGTGGCAGAAGGAATGGCTGTACCGGAATTCCTACGCTGCTCGTCTCAACAATTAAATCTTTCAGAATGAGGTGTTGGGTGAGGAGCGTCTATTTGGAAGCTAATTCTGCTTCACTAGGCTGGGCTGCTTAGAAAAGGAACAGAGAGGAGGCTCTTGAGAAATGGTAGCCAGGCCACCTCAGAATTCATGCTAGTCATAGGGAAAAGGGCGAGGCATGGTCTGACATGCACCTAGTCTCTGCTAAGGCAGTTTACCTTCATCGGCAGAGAAAAGGCGGCTGAGCCCACAGCCTGATAGGCTCAGGGAAGACAGCACTGGAAAGATGATTTTCAGAAGTGAAATTCTGACAATGCCGTTGCAAATGACTCCGATTTGGAAGGAGGCTGAGTACACAGGATGAATACAAAGGAGCAGCATAGACCTTTAAGTAGACTGTCAGGAAGGCTGGCATTGGAAGGAGCCTGCGACAATACAACTAAAGGCCTTTGGGTGCAGTCAGAGTGGCGAGCACAGCGTGCTTTGTCCAGCGGTATGACTGTGGGTGGTGCTCCTCACCTCCCCGAACCTGTTTTCTTGTTCACACAATGGAAAGCATTCTTACACCTCACGCCTGGCATAAGGATTGCATAGAATGACATATGAAAAACACAACCACAACAACAAAACCCAAAGCCTCTAGAAACCTAGCACAGAGGAAAGGTTTTTAAAAAGTACCAATTGTCGGTTCCCTTTTCCCCTTCCAGCATGAAGAGTTTAAAGTAGCACACTTCAATTCCTCCTTAGCCTCCATCTTCCTGTCAAGGAGACTGATTCTCATCAGAAAACATAGGATGGGCACAGATAAGAAAATTCAAGAATCAGGTAGCACTGTGCAGTCAGGCCTCCTGGCCAAGAAGAGTTAGACACATCAGGAAAAGATAACACTCAGAATTGAGCTCTGCTACTGGGAGCCGTGCAAAAATCACTTTGAGCAAAGAAAGGGAAGAGACAAGCCAGGTCCATGGCAAATACTCAGTGAAAATTTGCTGAAATGTTATTGAAAGGGGCTAGAAAGAAACAAACACCTTCATTTTCTGAAAGGGAAAAAGTAGGTGCTTGAGGTACATTCCAGGTAACGCGCCAAGACTGCTTATTAAGCATGTAGCTCGGCAGCACTCGACAGGAGATGCGATCCCCGGAAGCCGGCACGACCCATCAGGGACGCTTCGTGCCTGGCATGCCTCATGTCCTTTTCTAACAGACTCCTTGGAGGAAGAGTTGAAAATGTTGTATTTGGGGGGTTATTATGCCAGAAGGAGAAATGGTACTTGGGTCACATGCAATCCAGGGCTGTGTAACCAGCAGAGCGGCCACATACAAAGAGCGAAGTTTAGACCAAGGGTCCTTTAGTGCTGAGGCAGGTTTTATGGACAAGGTAATTAATTGCTGATTTGTTACAAAATGAACAAACAGGGGCAGTCTGTGTTTTAATGGACAGAGCCAGGACCCAGCCTTGCAACTGACAATGGACTCTGAGGTTTGTTTGTTTGTTTGTTTGTTTGTTTGTTTGTTTTTAACATGTTTCTATTAGTACATAGTCATTTCACACACTATAGAATTTATTTTGGTTTGCTATTTGGTATCCTGTTCCTTTTTTATTTTTCACACAAAATATATAATCATGATATCAAAAAAAACATTAGAAATGATACAGAATTTCACTGATCAAAATAATACAAAGTTGACAATATTTGTTGTATTGCATAGTGTTGTCTTCATATTAGTTGCTGAGACTACCAGATATACGCATGCAAAATTAGAAAAAAGTTATAAGAAATTAAGAAGAGGGAAAAAATGTAAGCATTCCCTTCTCCTTTCCACAGACCAGCAGAAATCAGCAGTACAATTAGCCAAGCATCCTGCATACACAAACATGCATCTCTCCCTGCCCCTCCTGGCCATCTCCTCACTCGCCATTTCCTTCCCTTGAACAGAGTCTGTCCCTTTTCACAGAATTTACACAACAGAATTTAGACACCACGATTATGTGGTGCCCACCAGCACCAATTGGAACCACACAGTCACAATGGCTCCATTTACATCATTCCCTAAAGAGATGAAGAGAAACTTGGGAGCAATGGTGCCTCCCTTTTGAGATTTCCTATTTACTCCCTGCGTGCTTGCTGTCCTCTCCCACCTACTATGACTAAGAGTAAGGCCCCTAAATCTAAAGACAAACTATGAATATAGATTGCCAGCCTAAGGCAGTGATGTCGCCCCTGTGCCCATGCTATCACTGGATCAATAGTGTCTAAAAGACTACACTTGCATCATAATTTTGGCCCATGTTGTGCCCACCTCATGATTTTGCTCTCTAAAACTTCCTTTACGGGGCGGGCTCATTGGCAGCCCATTAGGAACCTCTCCTCTGTCTCGGGAGCTGCTCCTATTTCCCTGTTCCTTTACTCCACTACATTTTCCTACTCTTATAAAATACGTGAACAATTGGAAAACTTATATTTTTCTTTAATGTCCAGTGCACCTGAAGAATTGTATAGATTTATATTCAGAAGTCTATTTTCAATTTAATTTTTAAAATGTGACCGAAGGGCCGGCCAGATAGCTCAGTGGATTAAAGCGCCGGCTTATGCAGATGCAGGGGTCAGAGGTTCCATCTCTGGCCTGCCAGGTGGGCCCCGCCCCCGGGGGTGTGCTAAGACTGTGATTGAGACTGGGCGTGGTGGCTCCCGCCTGTAATCCCAGCGCTTGGGAGGCTGAATACAAGAGAATCAATACAAGTCTGATCTGTGTAGTGAGGTCCTGTAGACCCTGAAGACCCCATAGACCCTGTACTAAATACAAAAATAAATAAAAATAAAAATGTGGTTTAAATGTTAAAACAGCTGGGTGTGGTGGCACACGCCAATAATTCTAGTGCTCAGGAGGCTGAGTCAGGAGGATTGCCATGAGTTTGAGGTCAGCCCGGGCCACACAGGGAGTTTAAGGATAGTCTGAAGTACATAGCAAGACCCTGTCTCAAAAAATAAATCGCCAAATAAAAAAATATTAAAAATATTAAATATCCTGAATTAATTATAGTTTTTATTATATACCTCATTAAACATAAGACATAAGCACTTATTAGAAATACATTTCTCTGAATTTTTCAACTAAATAATATGCCAAGAGTGTGTATGCTCAAGTGAGATGGGGTCAGTTGTACATTTTTTTTTAATTTTTCTTTTACCGGTATATTTTAGGTATTGTTATATTTTATGACATTTTCTTCTTTTGTCTGCTGTTGGATTTTTTTTTCTTTTCTTTTTCATATTTTAGGAAAGGGTCTACAGAGTGTTCTGGGTCTCACTACTACATCAGACCAGTAGTGATCTCCTGTTTACAGCCTCCCAAGAGCTGGGATTACAGGCATGTCCCACCACGCCCAGTCTCAATTGTGGTTCAGCATGCCCAAGGGCAGGACCGGCATGGCAGGCCCGGGGATTAGATCTTCTTTTCTTTTGGATATGTACTGAGAATCTATGATCTCAGAAGTCATGGATGATGGAAATAGGGGTTTGGTTTTAGAAACATCATTGCAAAATGCTCTGAGGTTTTCTATGACAGCTATTCTCCAGAATCTACAGCCATCTGGGACACAGCCTTGTCATTCTCATGGGTTCTCTAAATAAATTAAGAATGCACTGATTTTTGCCTCCTTACTCATTCTCACATATTTCTTCTACTTTCATTCCCACTGTCCTGCCTAAACTTAGAGCCTCATCTTACCAAGTAATAAAGATCAATGGTTTGGAATCTTAGTGTATCTGCTCATTGTGTGATCTTGGGCAAGTTATTTAACCTGCCAACATTTCGGTCTCCTTGTATGTAACCTGAGTGTAATAATACCCTCCCCTCAGGGGTCGTTACAAGATTTATGAGATAATTCTTGTAAAGTGTTTAGCACCAGGTTTGGGACGGGGCGAATATTCAGTGGACGTTATCAGATACTTCTGGACTGCTCCAATAACCTCCAAGTTGATCTGTCTACATCTAGCTCTACCTCCTCCAGCAATTTCCATCCCTCACTGGAGGGGAGATCAAATGCACAACCTATCAGTGATTCTCCCCAGAGCAACTGCCGCTGCAGTACACACACACACACACACACACACA
>NW_004525730.1:11825-13482 GCF_000260255.1 Octodon degus
ATTTCCAACTTCTCAGCTTTGGGACAAGCGTTATTTCTTTGTAGCATGGCTTTGTCCTCCTTGTCCATTCGGTAACCTCCAACTTGTGCATGAAAATCCAGGCTGATGCTGCCTCCTCTGTGGAGCCTTCAGGTCCCCTTGGGGGTGCACATGCTCCACCCCTACCATAGACATTCTGGAGCCTCAGTGGCCCAGTCTGCAAAACGGTGCTCAAGATGCCAATTCCTATGGCGTCATAAGTGAGAAAAAAGATGTCCCTTATCTAAGAGATTGGGGAGTGAATAGAAATGCAGAGAAGAGAGCAGCCCCTCTCCTGTGAGGAATGTGGGTAGAACTGGACTTGCTTATGCAAAGGGAAGAGAGGGGACTTAACTAAGAGCCCGGCACACAGAAGCCGGGCTCTACTCACTGCAGGACTCCGAAGCAAGCAGCACAGCACTTGATTCATGGAAAACAACTAAGTACTTTCTAAACTAAAGGCTTAAATAACTCTCCCAGGTGCCTTCTTCCCACAATGAACTCAGGGTGGGACTTGGCTGGGTCATGTCAATCCTTCACTTCTTCTTGTAAGGTACAAAATCACTTTCCCCATCTCAGTGACTCCCGTGCATTCTGGCATAACAAGGAGTGTCACGCTGTCCTTACCTCTGGCTCAAACAGGAGGATGAGCTTGGGGCTCTGAGGCAAGGTGATTCCCCGGAGTGCCCCAGCCTGCCACCAGCAGCACCTGGCTTGCATCAAGGTTGACCCTCTGTGCTTACATTCTGCTTCCTGCTGGGCATCCAGACAGCTGGGCAAATGAGAGGTACACGCTCGTTCCTTGTGCTGGCAGAGTGGGCACACAGGAAGCCTGAGCCACCCTGAACAGACCAGTCTGGCCCCTCTCCCACATGCCTGCAGGACGTTCCAGAGCTATCTTGGCACCAGGGCTCCTATCATGCCCAAAGCAAAAAACCCTCCTCGCGTTCTCAGAAGCTTTGAAAAACTGGATGGAGCTTCCCACAAGGAGTTAGCTACAAGATTCCTTGGAGTTGCTTGCGTGCACCAAGAAAACCCCTCAGTCTCTCACTACCAAGCTCACATGCAGGTCATACACTGCTGCACCCTTCACTAAGTCAGTGGGTACCTCCATTTCTTGGCAGCAGCTCTCCAACTTCCTATAGTTTGCAGACAATAATGCAGGAAGATGTTGGCATGGGCAGCGCTGAAAAGGGAGATGCTTGGTTATAATCACCCAGGCTCATACATGCCCCGCATGACTTTCCATCTCAGGCTGGTGGCCCCTGGCCAGGCCCCCTCCCTGAAGGCAGGCAGAAACTTGGCCCCATTTGTAAGAGTACTGAAACTGCCACCAGGAGATGAGGAGTTCAACAGGTAAGGGTGCAATAATGGAAATCATACAGACCTTCCTCTCACTTGTTGCGTGGTCCTGCATGTCTATTATCCTTCTGGTTCTATAAAATTTCATGAGACAGGTGTTACCACTTCCATTTTATAGGTGACTCCACAGCACCCCATCCCCATCCCACCCACTGAGTGAGAATTTCTGCCCTGTTCTAGGGACTTCCAGATCCAGTCCTAGCCCAGGCCCTGTGAGTGTGTGGGAGAGCTTCCTCTCCCCACTACTCCACCTTGTCCCCTCCAGACTCAGCTCAGG
>NW_004525731.1:0-477 GCF_000260255.1 Octodon degus
ATATACAGGAAATCAGATCAGAAATAATCTCTGTACTAAAAGAAGTGATAACTGCTTCTCAAGAAGACACAGTTAAATTTCTGTATAAAAATATAGGACGGTTTAATTCTTTTTTATTTTTTTCTTCATATTCTGTAGGGATTTAAAGTTTAACATGTCAATACTTGATAGAAAATACCTCTTCCATGTATGTCTAAGATGTTTGATATTCAGACAGATAGTGAGGTTAAGCTCAACTGCCTATATTATAGGGCAATAATATCATTAAGCATCTCTTCTGGAGGATTAACAACTTAAATTTGAAGAGCAAAATTAGCGAAAAAGAAGGGCTGCAAGGACAGCTAACATTTTGGCCCTGGCCTTCTAAGGTCAATTAAGACTCAGGACATATGAGAACTTGTACTGCAATGTCATGTAACCCGGCAGTTTCCCAAATTTTCTGATCAAGGAGATTATGGGGCCAAAGAGGAAAGTGAT
>NW_004525731.1:3679-5083 GCF_000260255.1 Octodon degus
CTTGTACCAGATCTGAGAGTAAAACTTTTCAGTTTTTTGTATAATTTTATTGAGAAACAAATAACAATGAGACAGTTTCAAAACTGATCAGTGGGACAGTTTCAATAATGAATACCTTACACATTGTTGTCTCAGTGGATATTCATTATACAAGATGCAGACGTGACATCCCGTCCACTAACACTATTAAAACAAATCTTCTTATACATTGAATTAAGATAATGTTACTGTATATCTATCCTAACTATTTTGAATATACAGATACAACATGGTCATTCATTTGTATCCCCTTTGTTTAGTTTTGTCAGAGATGGGTATTCCATTGTCATTTAAATATTGTAGGTGTGTGAATTCAACAAAACATTCCAATATAGTCCAACAGTCCATAATAATAGTGGGTTTTCCATACGTCTGGCAATGTCAGAAGTTGTTGACCTAAGCCCTTTACAGCCCAGCAGGCCAAGATGGCTTCACCCCTTATACCTTGTTTTTATACCTTTCTATTGGATGGTTAAGACCAATATAAAGCAAGCTTATACAACAAGAAATGTAACTTTTGTACCTAAGTCAAATCCCCTCAGGATTTATCCTGAAACCCTGTACCACACTTTGTGGATCCTTTGTCAGTGTCAGCCATGTGGATGAGTCACGGACATTGCTTGACCAATTTGCTTTCTGTAAAATTTCAATTTTTCCCCATTTAGAATTATGTTAGCCCTGGGGTTGTCATAGATGGCTGCTATCAGATTGAGATAGAGGCTATCTATTCCAATCTCCTGTAGGACTTTGAATATGAATGAACTCGTTGGACTTTGTCAAATGCCTTTTCTGCATCCGTTGAGATGATTGTGTGGATTTTGGATTTGGCTCTATTGATATAGTGTATTACATATATATATTTGTGTATATTGAACCATCCTTGCATTTTTCCTACTGGGATGAATCCTATCTGGTTATGGTGTATAATCCTCTTGATGATTTCCTGTATTCTACTTGCTAGTATTTCTGAGGATTTTTGCATCTATATTCATGAGGGAGATTGGCCTGTTATTCTTTTTTTTATTTGTGTATTTCCCTAGTTTGTTATTAGTATTATACTTGCCTCCACGAATAATTTTGGGAGACTTGTTTCCTTTTCAATTTCATCAAAAAGTTTGAGTAATTTTTGGATTACATCTTCTGTAAATTTTTTGTAGAATTCAGCTGTGAGCCCATCAGGATCTGAACTTTTCTTTGTCTGTAGGTTTTTTATTACATTTCATATTTCATTGGCTGTTGTTGGGCTATTTATTGTTGTTATATCTTCTTGATTCAGTTTTGGTAATTTTACCTTTCTAGGAATCTGTCCATTTCTTCTGTGTCTTCAATTCTGTGAGAGTAAAGATTCTCAAAGTAGCTATTGAT
>NW_004525731.1:5909-6978 GCF_000260255.1 Octodon degus
CCACAGTCAGGCCAGGCATGGGGTCTGGCTGCAACTGGTCTTGGGCATAGCTAGCAGGCAGAAATTCCCACATACACGCGGGGCCTGGTGTCTGGCTGGAGCGGGTTCTTGGGCACGATGAGCAGGCAAAAGTTCCCACTCTCATGCCGGGCCTTGAGTCTAGCTGGGGAGCAAAAAAGAAAAATAAAATTCATCCAAATCCTTTAACAAATACATTTTTAATTTAATAATTGTTTACAAGAAAAAAATGAAGAAAGAAATGACTTTAAAATTTTAGAACTAGGGCCAGCCTCATAGCTCAGCAAACTAAAGCACTTGCTTAAGTAGAGCACAGTGAGTGGCTGGGGTTTGATCCCCAGTGTGCCATGCTGGCCCCACCCTCTGGGTGCACTGAGACAATGATGAACAATGGATGTGATGGCGCACATCTCTAATCACAGAATTTGGGAGGCTGAAAACAGGAGAATCACTACAAGTCTGATATATGTAGTGAGACCCTTGTAGACCCTGTAAAAACTTTCCTAAATACAGAAAAAATAAATAGATAAACAAATAAATAAAAAGTTAGAACTAAATCATAATGCTAGTACATAATACCAAAATATATGGGATGGCTGAAAATGAAAGCAGTCTTAAGAGAAGTTCATTGCTATGAACACCCACATCACAGAAACAAATAATCTAGTCGTGTACATCAAGATTTTAGAAAAACAGAAATAACCTAAACCCCAAACTAGTTCAAAGAACAAAATTATAAATGTCAAAACAGAAATAAATGAACTAGAGAAAAAACAACAAAGATTCAATGAATCAAGGACTTGGTTCTTTAAAAGAATAAAGAAAATAGTTGACCTCCCCCACCCCACCCGCCTAGTAGAAATTTCTGCCGCATTCCGGGAACCCCCAGACCCAGTCCTACACCAGGTCCGGTGAGTCTGTGGGAGAGCTTCCGACTACCCTGCCCCAGCAGCACCAACTCCGGGTCCCAGCCCAGGCGCAGCTTGGGTCAGACCGTCTTCCACCCCCTTGGGACGCTCCACCACTCCGCAGTACCTCCCCCATCCGGCCC
>NW_004525731.1:8898-10951 GCF_000260255.1 Octodon degus
AGAGTCAAGAACAGAATGACCAAAATTGTTATGTAAGTCACACACTCAGTTAGCGCTATGTTGTTCAATGAGCAATTCCTTTCCCAATATGGTTATTAAACATTTGAAACATGGAATGACAATCATATTTAAACTTGAATCAATTTTAATTTTTGTAGCTTATACTCAATTCAAAAACTGCAATTTTTTTTAAGTTTTGAAGTAATGATGTGTGTGAATAATATCTTCAAACTGTGAAGTTAATGAAATCTTAAAGGAAATCTACGATTTCCATGGAAAATTTGGGGCTCCATTTAATACATCCTCTAAGTACCAATACACCTACAAGATACCAAAGGTATGGCGTGAAAAACTATATATGATGAAAGGTCATAGTATTCACTTTCCTGTCACTGGGACTCAACACCAGACACTTACAGCTTAAAGGAAAACAGGATGGCTTGGCTCACTGTTTTCAGGGAGTCCAAAGTCAGCTGGTTTCAAGGCAGAAACACAATGTGGAAGAGCACAGTGGAGATGGTTGCTCACTGCATGGCAGCCCATAGTCAGAGAGAAAATGAAAAAGCCAGAGAGAGTATACATCCTAGGTCACAGCTCCAGGGATCCACCACCAACAGGGCCAACATCAGAATAGCACACTTAGCTTCCAAACTCATCAATGGATAGATCCACCCATGAGTATATCATCTCATTTTCCAATCACTCTCTCTACTAATGAGGATTTGGGAGACATTTTAGATACAAATAATAACAGGCAGAGGCAATGAGAGGGAGAAAATGTAAAAGAGAAATTGTGAGATTGAAAAGGAGAAATCATACAGACATAGAAACAAAGAGAAAGGACAAAGAGTCACAAATACAAAAAGCACTGGAGGGCAAGAGGGAGGCAGAGACTCAAAGACACAGAGCCAGAGATGCCTTTAAATGCTTGATCCACCACCCTAGTGTACCAAGGAAGCTCCTTTGGGAATCTGAGCTTGTCTGGGTTCTCTGAGGTTATTACCCCTTTATAATCCTTTTACTTTCTCCCCTTTCTTTGAGCATATCTTGTCACACATTTTCAAGCCATTGAATTTTTTTACCAACACAAAGGATTTAGTTACAATGAAGTTTAATGTGAAATCTATTTTAGGAACATACAGGAATGAGGTTCACAACACTTAAGTCCACTAAGACGTTCCAGCCAAAGGAAGAGAAGGAGATTTACATCCTGGATAATGAAGAACCCTCCAGCAGGTAGCCTTCATGATTGCCTTGGTGCACCTCTTCTCCCTCCCTATGAAATCCCCATCCATCCCTGAGCCATCCCCCAACATGGAGCTTTGAAGTAAGAGCTGCTTTGTCTTCTCAAGATTACCAGCCTTTGGATCAATGGGATTCTCTGCCACCAATGATCTTCTCACTAATACTAGACTTCCAGCAGCTAAATGTCTAAAACATTAACCTGGTAATGCTGCTCCACAGCTAAGGGACTTGGAGTAGCCATAGTCACCAGAGCCCCAAACTCCATCTTAGTGTACATCTAAAAGCTGTCTGGTTGGACTGGCACCTGTGACAGTGTCACTGGCCAGCATAGGTCCTTGATTTAGTTATAATAAAAATTAAAATTAAAGTCATCATATGAATTTAGAAATAAAATTTGATTTTGAAAGAAGAGAAGGAAGGGAAAGGATTCTGATTTGAGCAGCTGGAGGGTCACCTGTGATGGAACAGACAGACTGGTCTGCCCACATAAGAGTGAAGGTCAATTTTGTAGGGTGTTTGTGGACTGGGGTCCAATTATTCATTATGTGAAGACATCATGTTCATAGCTCCAGCCAATCCCCATGGTTTGTGAATTGGTTCCACCCCTTGAGGTAATTGTCTCTGTGGTGTCAGTCAAGTGCAGCTCACCTTTTCCTGACACCCCGGGGATTACGGATTCAGGACAACGACTGGAGATTTATATGCATCACTTTAAGGGACAAAGGTCTGGAACTAGACCTTATAATGGGTACAAACTTCATGCACTTTTGAATCTTGAAAATTAGTCACTGTTATCTCAGAGCCCTGT
>NW_004525731.1:12511-13090 GCF_000260255.1 Octodon degus
GGACAAGTTGAAGACATGATATTTTGTCTAAACAATATTATTAAAAAACGTTTCTTCTCAATAAACTAAGATAAAGTAGCTGTATATCTATCCTATCTTGTATGCACATATATATTTCTTAATGCAAAATGTACCTTTATTTATACTCCCTTTTTTTGGTTTTTTTGGTCAGGGATGGGTGTTCCACTTCAGTTACAGAAGCTGTATTTGGAAAACTCTTTAAAGGACCTTTTCATACCAGACGCCAGTTTAAAGGTTGTATGTACTTGAATTCAACAAAATAACACAAAATGGTCCAAAAGTTCATAGTAGTATAGGGTTATCAGCAGAACTGGCAGTTGTCAGAAGTTTTTGACTTTAGCCTTTTACAGCTCAGAATGTTAATGTGCCATTACTTTTTCTTCAAAGTTTTATTGATAAACAGCACAGAGACAGTTACAAATCAAATCGGAAGTACAGTTTCAACAAATAATACACTGCATATATACTTCTTAGTGGTTAATTGCTGTACAAGATGTGGACTTGTGATCTTACTTGCAAACACCATTAGAACAAATCATTCTATTCATTAAGAGAATG
>NW_004525732.1:0-4396 GCF_000260255.1 Octodon degus
AAGTTGAACTAAATTCAGAAATTTTAAATCTTTAAATATTTATTGTCTACTTCTTTCTACTTTGAGAATTCTAATTATATGAACATAAGTTTCTTGGTTTTGACACAGTGAACTATTATGACTGATCTGTAAATTCTTTCTTCATTTTTATTTTAGACAATTTTATTGTTATATTCATTTATGTTTGTAAATAGTTCATTTTCAACTTGCAATCTGTTAAAAATTAAAATAAAATTAAATTTAAAAAAAAAGAAAGAAAAGTAATCTTGCAAGTTTTTGATAGATAAGTAGCTTGATGAACTATTGTGTTTTTCATTCTATTCTTCCTGGGATGTGAATATTCCCTTTGTCCAAATATGCTCTATTTCTCCCCAGTTATGAGATGGACTGTCACAGTATTATAGTTCTTGAATTCAAATGACCCTCGTTTTACATAATAATGGTTCTAAAACACAGGAGTAGTGCTGCAAAGTGAGAAGCTAAGCATGAAATATGAAATAAGACATTATTGACACTGTGTGTCAGTGCTACGTGGCATACAAGAAAAATAATAGTATACAATAGGGTTCGGTATGGTCTGTGATAGAAGCATAGACTAGAGGCACTGGAATATGTCCTGCATAAATAAAGGGAATTACTGTATAAAAATAGTCAGAATATAAGTTGTTTATGCATCATATTTGTTCTACAAAAAGAACCAACAAAATTCTATAGGAGTTTCAAAACAAAGAGAGAGGCAACAATGTGAGGAAAACATGAGTAGAACAGTGTCCTGGAAGGATCTGGCATTTTTGTAATGTCTTGAGAGATGATGACTCATTGTAGATAAATAAATTATAGATAAATAAAAATGGAATTTGGAAAGAAGATATTCTAGGGAGAGAAACATAATTTTAAAAAATGGGGGCAAAATATCCTAGAGTTTATTTGGGAAGTGGAAAATAACTCACATTGGTTGATAATTAGGGCATATGTTACAGAAGATTCAGATAAAGATCATAAATGTCAAGATAGTTTGGATATAATCCTCTAAGTAACAGGGAGCTACTAGGCTTTATGAACAAGAGGATTATCTTCTTAAGAACTATGCACTAGGAAGTTTAATCTGGCAGTAATAGATAAAAATGACAGGAGTAGAAAAAGAATGAAGAGCAATTAAAAGGTTATTATGGTCTGCAGATGGGTAATGAAAGAAAAGACCAAGAGAGTGGAACAGAAGAGACCAATTCAAGAGACTAGGGGAGACAAACTGAAGGGAATTCACAATTAATTATAAGTGAATAGCCAAACAGATAGAGAAGACAACAGTGAAAGGTTTGAGGCACTGAGAAAATGACATTAGAGACAGAAAGAATAAAATCTACAGGACCTAGTAGTGCTGCTCTGGAATTTTACTGGGGCTTGTCTTTAGCCACACTTGACGTGTGGTGTAACTGGAAATTCAGGCCCCGAGTAACAGCAAAAGGATCAAGACAGAAACCAGTCTATGTGTATCTGATGTGCATAGAAGTCTGTGATAAAGGTAAGAAATTCTTTGTTGATGTACTAAGTCCATGAGGTCGCTAAAAAAGAAACAAAGTGCTCCATGGGAGAAAATAGATGAAGAAATGAAGATAAAAGACAAAAGCTGAGGTCAGGTGGAGCCCTCTCCCTCCTGAAGGGAGGAAAAGAATTGAGCAAACACCTTAGGGGCATTTATTTATGCTTTTGACAAAGTGAGAATCATGAGACACAGGGTTTCCTAGTGATGAATGACTGGAATTATCTCAGGGGAGATGTTTTCTCAGAACCAAAGTAACACAACTGCTTTAGCCATTCCAGCCTTGCCTTGTTCCCACATGTGTTAGTTGATACATTGTGTCAACTTGGCTGAATCAGCTCCGGCAGCATGGAGGCCTCACCCTGCAGGTGGGCAGGGCCCAGGAATTGAGAAAGGCTTCCTGCCGCCCTGCCTGACTTTCTGCCTCCTGCCGCCCCGTGCTGCTTCCATGGAGAAGTACCAGTCTTCGCAGCCGAGCCACTTTGGAGGAGCTCCGATCTTCACTGTGAAGCGCTGGTCTTCTGCAGTCAGTGTAGAAGGAAGAGAGAGGCTTGATGGACGCCGCAGCTGCTGCTCCTCCTCTGCTCTTCATTGTTTTCTGCCACATGAACTGCTGTCATTTGCCTTGGAGCCAGCGGAATATGGATTGAACCCTCCAGTAACTGTGAGCTAAATAAGCCTTTCCTTCCTTCATTTTGAGCATCGGGTATTTGTCCCAGCAATGAATAAAAAGTAACTAAGACACCATACCTGTAAGCAATTTTCTCCTTCTGCTGCACCCTACAACAATGGACATTATCTCCTACATCTAAGAGATGAAAACAAGTTGAGGTACACAAGAAGACAGTCACCAGAGACCCAGGATGAGAACCAAAAGACTAGCATCCCAATATCTACCACATTCTGTGCCTTCTTTAATCAAAAAATTTAAGGTCATACATTTTTTTAATGCTGTCCTCTATATTTCCTTTCATCTAAGAATAGCTTTAGGATATATTTATTCTTATCATAGTAATAGCATAATTTTAAAAACTACAAATAGAAATAAATAAGAATGTTATTACTAATTTTATAAGAAATGTCTGTGCTTTATTTGCAAGAGAAATGAATAACTAATTTATTTTTTTAGTAAGTAACTAATTTAAAAGCATAAGCTTCATATATGTTGGCACACACATAATCCTAATGTTCTTAGTTCTCACTGTGAACTATTTCCCTAAGAGACCACGGAGAATTTTCTCTTCATTCCCTTGTCTCTTGCTGGAATCATTACTAGTAAATCACTTCTTGAAGTGGTTCCACTCATTAATTTACAGTTGATATTAAGTATTTATCTGCAGCATGTGATATGCCAAGTGACTTTTTAGATTTTACAGAGCAGAAAAAATTGACCAAAATTCCTATCCTCATGTAATTGTGTTGTATAGAGTTTTTACAAGTGAAGATAGACAAACTTTTTTCAGATAAATTTTTGTTTCTAGTATTACATTTTATAATTATATACGCATATCTCACTAACCGTTCACTGCTCTGTTTTGTATCTTGAATGGACATTACTCTTTTTGACAAAGTAGTCATGTGCTCTAGATAACTGAATAAGATTAATTGCTGTTTTCCAAAGATAGAAGAAACCAAAGAGAGATAAAACATCTTCTCAGAGTCCTACCCTAGGCCTGGTGAACATGTGGGACAGCTTCCAGCTACCCTGTGCTGGCTACACAGCACCAGCGGGTCCTGCTGGTCCAAGCCCAGGCGCAGCATGGGTGAGAATCTCTTCCACCTCCTTGGGACCCCTCACCACCACTCTGCAGCACCTACCCACCCTGTCTGCCAAGTGAGAATTTCTGCCCTGTTCTGAGGACCCCCAGATCCAGTCCTAGCCCAGGCCCAGTGAGTGCGTGGGAGAGATTCATGCTACCTTGTGCTGGCGGGACCTGCAGGTCCAAGCCCAGGTGAAGCGTGGGTGAGACCACCTTCCACTCCCTTGCACCCTCCACACCACTTGCAGTATCCCCCACCCCGCCCACCAAGTAAGAATTTCTGCTGTGTTCTGGGGACCCCCAGATCCAGCCCTAGCCCAGGTTCAGTGAGTGTGTGGAAGGGCTTCCTCTCCCCACTACTCCACTCAGTTCAGGCCTGGACTACAGGCCTGGGGTGAAACCCTGAGGTGCAATGCCTGCAGAGAGGGTAGAGCACAAAGCTACCCAGCTAGCCCAGGAGCAGAACATCTTGCCAGAGGGGCACAACAGGTTCACCCCCAAGGGCAGCAACAGGAAGGAGCTGAACACAGCAGCCAGACCCAAGCCAGGCACACCTGGATAAATCCAAACTTTGTAGATCTACGCCTGAATTTCAGTATGTGCTAAGGTTATAACTGCATCAAAGCTCTACAACAAAGGTCAGAAGACAATGCTACACAAAATGACAACAAGAAGGAGCAAAATGCAATCTCAGACCCCAAGCCCACCCATAACAAGTGCAGAAGACACTAGCACAGAACAAATTGGGAATCACACAGCTGAAATCAATGAAGCAACAGCTTCTGAAATAAAGAAACAACTGCAGAGAAGTATAGAGGAATTCAGATAAGAAATGAAAAAAGAAATCGCTGACTTAAGAGCATCTGCAATAGAAAATCAAATGCAGAAATATATGGAGGAAGCCCAGAGCCCACCCAGAACAAATACAGAGGACACTAGTTCAGCTGAAATGTATGAATTAATAGCATCGATAGTAAATAAGAAGCAGCAGAAAGTTATAAAGGAACTCAGAGCTGAATTCTTTTCTAATAGCTCAGCTCAAATGTATGAATTAATAGTGTCAATAGTAAATAAGCAACAGCAGGAAGTTATAGAG
>NW_004525732.1:5295-6998 GCF_000260255.1 Octodon degus
AAGCAACCAAATAAATAGTGCAAACAATTAAACACAGGAGAAAAAGGAGTAGGCGACAACAGGTAAATAACATGTCAATCATAAGTCAATACATCTCAATTTTAACCATTAATGTAAATGGACTCAATTCACCAATTAAGAGGAATAGACTGGCACAGTGGATTAGGAAACAACATCCAACAATATGCTGTATACAAGAAACACATTGAACTCATAAAGAATACATTGGCTGAAAGTCAAAGGATGGAAAACAATATTACACACCCCAGCACCTCAGAAAACATCAGGGGGAGCAATCCTATTCTCAGACAGTCTCAACTTCAAACCAACACTGATCAAGCGAAATAAAGAACGCCACTATATACTGGTTACGGGACAGATTCAAGAGGAAGAGGTAACACTAATAAATATTTATGCAACAAACACAGGAGCACCCAACTATATAAAGCAAATCTTAATAGACATGAAATATCTAATATCCAAAACGGTGATCTTAACCTTAACACCCCCTTATCCCAAAAAGATAGGTCACACAGACAAAAACTTAACAAAGAAATAACAGAACTGAACCAGAGCTTGAAACAAATGGACTTGGTGGACATATAGAGAGTGCTCCACCCAAACACAGCTGAATACACATTGTTCTCAGCTGCAGATGGGTCATTTTCTAAAATAGACCACATACTGGTCCATAGGTCATGCTTAGGTACATGTGAGAAAACAGAGATTATCCCATGCACATTATCTGATCACAGTGTAATGAAACTGGAAATTAATGACAAAAGAAACCAGAAAAAAACCTTAAGTACATGGGAATTAAATGACACCCTACTCAGCAACCAAAGGGTCACAGATGAAATTAAACAAGAAATTCAACAATATCTACAATTCAATGAAAATTCAAGCACAACTTATCATAATTTATAGGATAGGATGAAAGTAGTTCTCAGAGGGAAATTCATAGCTGTGAACTCACACATTAGGAAAACAGAACGGGAACAAATAATCACCCTAATGCTGCACCTTCAACAACTAGAAAAGGAAGAGCAAACCAAACCCAGAGCCCAAAGATGGGAAGAAATCATAAAGATTAGAGTAGAAATTAATTCAATTGAGACTAAGAAAACAGTTCAAAGAATTAACAAAACAAAATGCTGGTTCTTTGTAAGATTAAATAAAATTGATAAGCCCCTAGCTAACCTCATCAAAAAGAGGAAAGAAAAAATTCAAATACAAGCAATAAGGAATGAAAAGCGGGTAATTACCACAGACCCAGTGGAAATTCAGAAGATTATCAATAGCTATTTGAGAATTTTTACGCTCACAGAATAGAAGACACAGAAGAAATGGACAGATTCCTAGAAAGCTACAAATTACCAAAGCTGAATCAACAAGATATAACCACTCTCAATAGCCCAATAACAGTCAAGGAAATACAAGATGTAATAAAAATCCTACGAATAAAGAAAAGTTCAGGTCCAGATGGATTCACAGTTGAATTCTACAAGAAATTTACAGAAGATGTAGTCTTTACCTCCTCAAACTCTTCAATAAATTGAAAAGGAAACAATCCTCCAAAAATCATTCCTGGAGGCAAATATTATACTGATACCAAAACCAGGGAAAGATGCAACTAAGAAAGAGAAATACAGGCCTATCTCCCTCATGAGCATAGATGCCAAAATCCTCAATAAAATCCTAGC
>NW_004525732.1:7948-11343 GCF_000260255.1 Octodon degus
TATCATAGTGATATATGTGTGCCTATGTTCATAGCAGCACAATTTGTGATAGCCAAATCTTGGAAACAACCAAGATGCCCATTACCTGAGGAATGGATGAAAACAATGTGGTATTTTTATACAATGAAGTATTACTCAGGTATAAAAAATGTAAACTCGAAGCCTTTATACTGAAGTGGATGCCACTTGAAGATATACTCATAAGTCAAATAAACCAGACACTCATGTGTAAATATCTTATAGTTTCCCTAGTATAAGAACTCAAACGAAGAAACTCAAATAGAAAGGTTTAATACAACTAAAAGGAAAGCAAGAACTTGAGGACTAGACAATAAAAAGAGAGCAAAGAGAAGAGCTAGGAAACATGACAGGGGAAGCTGTACACATGTGTAAATATCATATAGTCTCCCTAGTATAAGAACTCCAAAGAAGAAATACAAATAGAAAGATATAATACAAGGAAAAGGAAAGCAGGATCTCAAGGACTAACTAATCAAGAGAGGGAAAGGAGATGAGCTAGGAAACATGACAATGTCAAGCCATACAGTTATATGTAGAAGATGGGTAAGGCAATGATCCTGAGAATCTTCAGAAGATTTTTCAATCTAGCAGTTAATTGGAATGATTCTCACCCTGAAAAACTATATATACAAACACCTGTGAACTAAGCTACTGCACTGAAGTTGGCAATTTATAATAGTAGGCTTATGCTTGGAGTGCCTATCTTTCTGGTCTTCTTAACATGGGCTGCTTGTCATGACATGCCAGTTGCTGCTGTGCTGTCTCTCGGGTAGATGACTGTTCAAAAAGAAGGGGGTGGTGAATGAAGGCAGGTGACATGAAAAAGAATGTTGTGGGACTGTTCTGCTACAAGGTTGTATATGGTTAGATTTCCGGACTTAGGTGTAAACATAAGAATTATATAATTCTTTATGACTATTTTTAAAATACATTTTAATTTTTAAATGTTTTTTCAGCATATTCTGTAGGGACTTAAAGTTCAGCATATCAATACTTGATGAAAAATACCTGTTCCATGTTATGCCTAAGATGTTTGATATGCAAACAGATAGTGAGGTTAAGCTTAACAGACTAGGTTGTATGGTAATAACAATAAATTTCTCTTCTGGAGGGATAACAACCTAAGTTTGCAGACCAAAATTAGAGAAAAAGGAGGGCCACAAGGAAGACAACATTTTGGCTCTAGCCTTGCAAGGTCAATTAAATCTCAGGACATATGAGAACTTGTACTGTAACATCATGTAACTCGGTAGTGTCCCAAATGTTCTGATCAAGAAGATTATGGGGCCAAAGAGGAAAGTGATCGATAATGTAGAGTGTGCCTAAGGAGAGTCACATAGAGAAAAAACATTCTCTCAGGCTTTCACAGAGACCACATTGGCCAAACAATGGCCGTGACTCATCCACATGGCTGCACTGACAAAGGTTCTACAATCTGAGGTACAGGATCTCAAGATATATCCTGAGGGGATTTCACTGACCTTATCAGACCCAAAAGCTACAACTCTTTTTGCATAGGTCTTGCTTTATCTTGGTCTTAACCATCGAGCAGAAAAGTATAAAAATGAAGTATAAGAAGTAAAGCTATAGTGTTATGTTGAGCTGTAGGGGACTCAGGTCAACAATTTCTGACATTGCCAGTCAAGAGGAAGACCCAATACTATTATGGGCTACTGAACTCTTTTAGAATATTTTGCTGATTTAACACACCTATAATATTCAAATAATGGAACTAAACAAAAAAAGGGGATACAGATGAATGTCCATTTTATATCTGTGTATTCAAAATTTTGGGGATAGTTATATAGTTACATTGTCTTAATGAAGGAGGAATTTGTTGTGATAGTGTTTGTGAATAGGATATCATTTTCACATCTTGTACAGCAAATAACTACTAGGAAGAGAATATGCAATGTGTTAATTATTGAAACTGTCCTACTAATTTGATTTGAAACTGTCTCATTTCTATTTGTCTCTCAATAAAATTATGGAAAAAAAATCTTGTCATCTTGTTTCTTGCTACAAAATTATTTTCAATACTATTATTTATTTATTTATTTATTCATTCATTCATTTTGTTCCAGCAATTGAACTCAGGACCTTGTGCTTGCCAGGCAGGTGCTTGTGCTGCTCAGCTATATCCCCAGTCGCTTCTCTTTTATTTTCTGAAAACTTAAAACATCATAACAGTATTTGACATAATTAGTATTATGTATTGACTATAATTGACCATATTAAGAGATGTAATTCTATCCGGATAGCTCAGTAGATTGAAGCACGTGCTTAGGTAGAGTGTAGTGGCTGGAGTTTGATCCTTGCTCTGCAGAGCCGGCCCTGCCCATGGGGCGTGCTCAGATGGCGATTGATAGTGGGTGTGGTGGCATTGGCCTGTAATCCCCGCACTTGGGAGGCTGCTAATAGGAGAATCCGTGAGTCCGATCTACATAATGAGACCCTGTAGACCCTGTAGTTCCTGTACTAAATAAATAAAAAAAGAGATGTTAATAGAAGAAATACAGCTAACAAATGCAGAAGGGATAATGCAATTTAAAATATTAATTTTGTAAGCTCTGTGATAATAATTACTCTATGTAGCAATAATTAAGGGCTGAAAAAGTTAATAAGAGGCTGACAGCAAGGTTATAATGAGTGAACTTCTTGGTCAACTTTAGTAACATTAAATGTAAGGAAGTCAGACATCTTGTCACTGATGTAACAAACCACTTACTTTTTTTTTTTTTTTTTTTTTTTTTTGTGGAACCAGGGATCGAACTCAGGCCCGTGTGCTTCCCAGGGAAGCACTTATTCCACTGAGCCATCTCCCAGGCCCCACTTTTTTTTTTTACCAAATATAATAGACTGAAAGGAAACATGAAACCTGAATCCTCAAATTTAGTCAAGCTTATAGACCATTATGTGCAGAAAATATGTCTAGATGAAGATGCTAAATTATTCAACAACATATCAATTGCCCACATATAAAGACCTCTAAGATGACCTGGTGTGCTTGACAAGAAAGTGGAAGGAGAAAGAACTCTGGATTAAAAGAAATTTAAGACAGATATTAATCAAATGAGATGTGTGAAAATTATGTATATTCAGATTCATATTAATAATAAAGAGATGTGTGTGTGTGTGTGTGTGTGTGTGTGTCCTGCTCAGCTCACTCTGGGGTCAGGTCTGGCATGGCATGGGGTGCCAAGGATAAACTTAGTCCCTGAGCACTTGCTTAAACTTGGCTAAGCAGGTGCTTTAGAATGCTGAGCTATCTCGTCAGCTCCTAAAAAGACAATTTTGAGAGAGTGGGCCATTTAAACATAGACTAAGACCCAGTCCTAGCCCAGGTCCGGTGAGTGTGTGGAGAGCTTCCTGCT
>NW_004525733.1:0-564 GCF_000260255.1 Octodon degus
CACACCCCAACACTCCGCAGTACATCCCCCACCCAGCCGACCGACTAGGAATTTCTGCCGCATTCTAGTACAGCCCAGACCCTGTCCTAGCCGAGGTTTGGTGAGTGTGTGGCAGAGCTTCCTCTTCCCCCTACATCATATTGCCCCCTCCAGGCACAGCTCAGGCCTGGCATACACGCCTGGGATGTAAACCTGCAACTGCAATCCATGCAGAGAATGTAGAGGATAGATACATACAGCTAGTCCAGGAGCAGAACATCTTGTCAAAAGAGCAAAACAGGTTCACCCTCAAGGGCAGCAGTGGGAAGGAGCCGAGCACTGCAGCTAGAACCAAGGCAGAAGCAGCTGGATAAGTACAAAATTTGGAGAGCTGCACCTGAACTTCAGTACATGTGAAGGTTATAACTACAGCAAAGATCTACAGCAAAGGTCAGACGACAGTGCTACACAAAATGACGAGAAGGAACAAAATGCCACCTCAGAACCCAAGCCCACCCGTAACAAGTGCAGAGGACACTAACACAGAAAAAATTGGAAATCACACAGCTGAAAGCAATGAATCAA
>NW_004525733.1:667-1874 GCF_000260255.1 Octodon degus
GCAACTAAGAAACATAGGCAGGAAAGCAAATTTAAAAAAAATACTGCAATAAAAGAATTTCTAACTGCTTCTAAAGAAGATATTGATTAAAAAAATAGAGGAAAATAGAAAAATGACGGATTCCCTGAATGAGCAATACAGGAAAGATAGAGATCGCATGAAGCAGAGTCAAAGAGATATAGAGGAAATGAAACTCTCAATCACAAGCTTGCAAAACCGTTTAAGTGAATATGAAGACAGACTTTCACATCTTGAACATGACGGTGTAGCTAGTGAAAATATAAAAAGGATCTCTTAAAAACAA
Source organism: Octodon degus (assembly GCF_000260255.1). Taxonomy (NCBI): domain Eukaryota; kingdom Metazoa; phylum Chordata; class Mammalia; order Rodentia; family Octodontidae; genus Octodon; species Octodon degus. Next base: position 972 of record NW_004525733.1, read on the forward strand.
CGAGGATGCATGAAAGAATAATCTATCACCTGCAAGATGATGCAAAGATGAACAATGTGAGACTAATAGTAATCAATGAGAAAGAAGGAGTCAACACAAATGACATTAAAAAATATGGGAAGAAGGAATAGCAGAAAACTTCCCAAATATGAGCAAATAATCTGAATTTCAGGTAAATGAAGCATAAAGAACGCCAATGAACCTCAACCCAAAGAAAAACACACCGAGACATATAATGCTCAAGATCCCAGAAATTCAGCACAAGAATTATCTACAAAAGCCGCTACAGAAAAGAAGCAGATCACATTCAAAGGAAAACCCATCAGAATTACGGCCTAATTCTCTACACAAACCATGCAGGCAAGAAGAGCATGGAGAAGAGTACTTCAGGTCCTCTATGAAAACAAATTCCAGCCCAGAGAATTATACCCTGCAAAACTCTCTTTCAGGATTCATGGAGAAGTGAAACACTTCCATGAAAAAGAACAGCTACAAAATTTCGCGATGACAAACTCAACCTTACACAGGCCACTTCTAGAGAGTGTCCAAAATGATCAGAACTCCACAAATGAGATCGGAAGCTACCAACTAAATAGGGTAAGCAATTAAACACAGGAGAAAAAGGAGTAAACCATAACAGGTAATTAACATGGCAACTGTAAGTCAATACTTCTCAATTTTTACCATCAATGTAAATGGACTCAGTTCCCCAGTTAAGAGAAATAAACAGGCACACTGGATTAGGAAGCAAAATCCAAAAATATGTTGTATACAAGAAACACATTTAACTCATAAAGACATTCATAGGCTGAAAGTCAAAGGATGGAACACAGTACTGCATGCCTCAGCACCTGAGAAAAAAGCTGGGGTAGCAATTCTGTTCTCAGACAGTCCCAACTTCAA
>NW_004525733.1:2990-4213 GCF_000260255.1 Octodon degus
CACAACGGAATCGACGAGATATAACCACTCTCAATAGCTCAATAACAGCCAATGAATTAAGAGATGTAATTAAAATCCTACCGGCAAAGAAAAGTCCGGGTCCGGATGGATTCACAGCTGAATTCTAAAAGACTTTTACAGAAGATGTAGTCTCTATACTCCAGAAACTCTTCCATGCAATTGAAAAGGAAAGAATACTCCCAAAATCATTCCTGGAGGCAAATATTCTACTAATAAAAAAACCAGGAAATGATGCAACTAAGAAAGAGAAATACAGGCCTATCTCCCTCATGAACATAGATACCAAAATCTTCAATAAAATCCTATCAAATGGAATTCAGCAAATCATCAAGAAGATCATACACCATGACCGGGTAGGATTCATCGCAGGGATGCTAGAATGGTTCAATATTCGAAAATCAATCAATGTAATACACTATATCAATGGAGCAAAAACGAAAAACCACATGATCATCTCCATTGATGCAGAAAGGGCTTTTGACAAAGTCCAACACTCATTCATGTTCAAAGTCCTACAGAAATTTGGAATAGATGGACTCTACTTCAATCTGGTAAAAATAATTTATGAAAATCCAACAGCTAACATCATCCTAAATGGGGAAAAACTGAAATCTTTTACTCTTAGATCGGGTACAAGACAAGGATGTCCTCTATCACCACAACTACTCAATATAGTTCTGGAATCATTAGCTATAGACATTAGACAAGAAAAAGAAATAAAAGGAATAAGAATAGGCAAGAAGAAGTTCAGTTATCTTTATTTGTGGATGACATGATACTTTTCGTAGAAGACCCAAAAAACCCCACTAAGAAGCTACTAAAATTAATACAGAAATTTAGTAGCATAGCAGGTTACAAAGTCAATACCCAATAGTCAATAGCATTCCTCTACACAGACAACAAACACACTGAGAGGGAAATTTTAGAAATAAAACCTTTTACAATAGCACTGAGGAAAATGAAATACCTTGGAATTAACCTAACTAAAGAAGTCAAAGATCTTTTCAAGGAAAATTGCAGCACTCTTAAAAAAGAGATCATAGGGGATTTTGGCAAATGGAAAGATATTCCATGCTCCTGGATTGGAAGAACCAACATTGTGAAGATGGCCATACTCCCAAAATTGCTGTACAGATTTAATGCAATCCCTATCAGACTACCACCGTCATGTCTCACAGACATAGAGAAATCATTGCTTAAAT
>NW_004525733.1:6703-7448 GCF_000260255.1 Octodon degus
ATGGCTGACACTGACAAAGGTTCTACAATCTGAGGTACAGGATCTCAGGATAAATCCTGAGGGTATTTCACTCACCTTCTCAGACCAAAAAGCTAGAACTCTTGTTGCACAGGCCCTGCTTAACCTTGGTCTTAACCATCCACTAGAAAAGTATGAAGATAAAATATAGGAAGGAAAGCCATGCTGTTATGTTGAGCTGGAGAGGACTCAGGTCAATAATTTCTGACATTGCCAGTTAAACTGAAGACCCAATGCTATTATGGGGTACTGGACTCTTTTAGAATATTTTGCTGAGTTTACACACCTATAATATTCAATTACATTACTTAACAAAAAAAGGGTATACAGATGAATGTCCATTTTGTGTTTGTGTATTCAAAGTGGTTAGGATAGATATATAGTTGCATTCTCTTAATGAATGGAATGATTTGTTCTAATGGTTTTTGTAAATAGGATCTCAAGTCCGCATCTTGTACAATTAACCACAAAGAAGAATATATGCAGTGTGTTATTTGCTGAATCTGTACTTCTGATTTGATTTGAAACTGTCTCATTGCTGTTTATCAATAAAATTTGGAACAAAATAAAATTTTTTAAAAATTATTAACAAAATTTAAAAAAAGAACCAGTTGTTTTCTTTTTCAATTCATTGAATTGTATTCTTCATCTCAATTTAATTAATTTCTGCTCTAATCTTTATTATTTCTTCCCATCTTTGGGCTCTGGGTTTGGTTTGCTCTTTTTT
>NW_004525733.1:8516-9011 GCF_000260255.1 Octodon degus
TCCATCAAACTTGAGATTTTTGCAGGGTATAGTAGTCTGGGCTGGAATTTGTTTTCATGGAGGACTTGAAGTACTCTGCTTCATGCTCTTCTTGCCTTCATTGTTTGTGAAGAGAAGTCGGCCGTAATTCTGATGGGTTTTCCTTTGAATGTGATCTGCTTCTTTTCTCTAGGGGCTTTCATTATATTACACTTGTACTGAATTTCTGGAATCTTGACTATTATATGTCTCGGTGTGTTTTTCATTGGATTGAGGTTTCTTGCCATTTTGTATGCTTCAGTTACCTGAATGTCAGATTGTTTCTTCATATTTGGGAAGTTTTTTGCTATTCCTTCTGCCCATACTTTTCTAATGTTCTTTGCATTGACTCCTTCTTTTTTATTGATGCTTATTAGTCTCACATTGTTCATCTTTGGATCATCTTGCTCGTGATGGATTATTGTTTCCTGCATTCTCGTTGTTTTCAGGAGATCCTTTCTTACCTTTTCACTAGCT
>NW_004525733.1:10481-11438 GCF_000260255.1 Octodon degus
TTGCAGTTTCTTTCTCTATCAGTATTTCCATCATGGTGAAATGGTGACATCAGAAGGCATACATTTTTATGCCATGTTTTGACCTATCACTTTTCCTTAAATCTTTTCTGTTCCTGCTATCACCATGAGAACACTGTACTAAATACAGCAGATCAGTTCAGCTAGGAAGGTGTGAAATTAAATGTATTTTTGAATATGAGTGTTGGTGCATATGTAATGTTTTACTTGCATTTCAGCTTTTTTTTGTATTTCACAGCATCTTGTAGCATTTTGTCTGTTGAAATTTCCAACATTGAATGGCAGCACTGGCATTGTATGCTATATGTTTCATCCCTGCCAAGACCTTCACTTTATTTTCAGACCCAGCTCTAACATTGGTTTATTCCATTTGGTTGAGTGTTCATTTCAAATCATTTTTACTAGCCAAATATATACTCTCATTGGTGTTTTCTTTGCTCTCTGAATGAAGGAGATCTGCATTCTCTGTTTCTGTATCAGTTGACTCTTGCTCCATTTCACTGTTATAGGAACTTTGGCTCACAAGGCTAGCATCGAAGTTATCGTCACCATCATCATCATCACCATCCACCTACACCACTCTTCTGTTATGAAAGCATGGATTTTATCAGTATGGATCATCTTCATCATCCTTGCATGAACAATGTGGTGATCCACTTTTGATCTTCTCCAAAACTTGCAAATCTTGTTTTTCAGGTGTCATTCTGCTGTATTGAGCTGCTTCTACCACTCTCTGGCAGACAGGGCAGTCGAATTTCCAGAGACCCTCAGGCTTGTAGATGTCCTAGTGATGGCTGCAAGTTGGGGCAGGCTCATGCCCAGTGTCCTTCACTGCACTTGGCTTAGGTGGCAGCATTGTTTAGGCTCAGCATTACCTTGTCAAGGGCCTGCTTTGATGGGAGTCCCAAGTGTCACAGCCAAAAGTTGGCAGTATATATA
>NW_004525734.1:0-524 GCF_000260255.1 Octodon degus
CAGGCCAGCATGTCATGTCGACTTAGATTATCACTGGTGACTGACGTTGAGTATACGTTCACTGGCATCTTCGGCTCTCAGGGGAACCGTGTCTACTGCCTGCCCCCGGCTCCGGTTCCATCTTCGTCTCGTTCAAACCGCCAGACCCCGCCCCTCTATTTGTATTTCTTCTTTAGAGTTCTCATACAAGGGAAACTATATGATATTTACACATGTGTGTCTGGTTTATTTCACATATGAGTATATCTTCAAGTGGCATCCACTTATATATAAAAGCCTCAAGTTTATCATTCTTTATAGCTGAGTAATACTCCATTGTATAAAAGTACCACATCTTTTTCATCCATTCCTTAGGTGATGGGCATCTTGGTTGTTTTCAAGATTTGGCTATCACAAATTGTGCTGCTATAAACATAGGCACACATATATTGCTATGATATGATGTTTTCAGATCCTCCAGGAAAATTCCCAGTAGAGGAATAGCTGGTTTAAGTGGGATTTCCAGTCCTAGTTTTCTAAGGAGT
>NW_004525734.1:1739-3261 GCF_000260255.1 Octodon degus
TTCCAGGATATTTAGGGTTTCTGTTTTAATTTTTAGATCTTTAATCCATTTTGACTTTAGCTTAGTGCATGGTGATAGACCTGGGTCAAGTTTTAGTTTTCGGCATGCAGAGAGCCAGTTTTTCCAGCACCATTAGTTAAAGAGGCTATCTTCCTTCCAGTGAGTATGTTTGGCCCCTTTGTCAAAGATACGATGGCTGAGCATGTTTGTAGAGGCTTCAGCATCTTCTAATCTATTCCATTGATCCTCAGGTCCATTTTGTTGCCAGTACTATGCTGATTTTATCACAGTAGCCTTGTAGTATAATTTCAAGTCAGGAATTGTAATGCCTCCTGCCTTGTCTTTGCTGCCCAGGATTGCCTTTGCTATTCTAGGTCTTTTCTGGTTCCAAATAAAATTTTTTTTACATGCATACCAATGTTTTATTGCCACACAATTCATTGCTACTAAATCTTTGAAGCAGCCTATATGTCTATCAACACATAAATAAAGCAAAAGTGGCATTTACACACAGTGGAACAATAGTTTTTCCATAAAGATATATCAAGTCATTTATAGGAAAATAGATGTACCTTACAACCATAATGTTAATGTCAAATATATAAAGCATACAAGCTTAACTACTGATAGTTTCCCTTACTTGAGAAATCCAAACACTAAATAAAGACAATTCATACAAATTATCTATTGCACATTTTTGTTGTTATTTACTCTTCCAGATTCTCACCCCAGGGATACAACATGATGTTTACATATGAGCTTTGTTGATTTCATTTATGAGTATGATCTCAAGTTTAATCCACTTACCCATAAAAATCTCTAGCTTATCCTTTCTTATGGCTGATGAGTACTCCATTGTACAAAGTGACCACATCTTTTTTATCCATTTCTCAGTTGATGGGCATTAGAGTTGTTTCCAAGACAAAGCTATCACAAATTGTGCTGCTATGAACATGGTAGAAACCAAAATGAAGCAGGGATGGTTGTATAAATATCATACAAAGCATATCTCAAATTTTTTAAAAGTCACAGGAGATAAGGGCTTTATTCATTAATATAAATCGCAATATGGAAATACACAACAATTATAAACATTTAGGTATTGTCTTAATTACTCTTCTCTCATTGCTGGGACAAATACTCGACACTCAAAATGAAGGAAGGAAAGGTTTATTTAGCTCACAGTTATTGGAGGTTTCAGTCCATACTCAGCTGGGTCCAACGCAGAGCAGCACAGAACAAAAAGCAACATTTCACAGCGGTGGCAAAGAACAAGAGCACGAGGGAGGGGTTGCAGCAACTCAAGCATCTGGCTTCTCTTCCCAACTTACATTGTAATGCAGATTACCTGCCCCAGGGCAGGTGCAGCAACCACACCCACAGTAATCAATCAGAAACTCCAGAAGCTGCCCCAAGACTGCATGAGGCTTTGGGGGGATACCTAGACACAAACCATAACATTCCACCCCTGGACCCCCAAAGACTCATGCACATCCCTTTATGCAAAAGACATTCTAGTCCA
>NW_004525734.1:5086-5740 GCF_000260255.1 Octodon degus
AGGCAATGTTCTTTTAAGTTTGGCCTGAGGTTTTATGACTCCACCTGGGGTTTCTGGAGCATGGGTTACTCAAGTCCTATGGTCAGGAGCCGGTGGGTGGTCTCTTTTGACTGGAGTTTGAACTTAAAAATAAGAATTCTTCGGGCTCTACATTCCCTTTTCCTGTTGAGAATCTCTAATCTTAGAGATTGGAATCATTAATATTTAAGGCCTCATATTGCTGCCGAATGATCATCAGTTTAACATTACCAATTTGAGTGCGAACAAAATCTATGACTCTATTGATTATACAAGGTCCAATAGTTATTGCCAGGAGTAGAAGTATTAGTGGTCCTGCCAAGGCAGTTACCAAAGTTGTTAACCATGGGGATCGACTAAACCAAGATTCAAAAATATCTTGCTGAGCTTGGCATTCCCTTTGTCTTTGTTCTAATTTCTCCCTCAGTTTGATCATAGATTCTTTGACAACACCTGAATGGTCCGCGTAAAAACAGCACTGTTCTTTTAGGGCTGCACATAGCCCTCCTTCCTTTGAGTAGTAGTAGGTCTAATTCTCTATGATTTTGTAAAACCATTTTTGCTAGTGAACCGAGGGATTCTTCCAACTTAGACACCGAGTCTTGTAAATTGGACAAGTCCTTGTCAGCTTGTTCA
>NW_004525734.1:8235-8919 GCF_000260255.1 Octodon degus
TTTTTATAATCTCCTGCCTGGCTATTAGGCCAGCAGGGGTCTGACTGCTTGGGCTCCAGTGGGAGCAGGTAATTCCTGTTACAGCTAAACCAGATGGACTGGCTGTTTTAAAATTAACAATATGTCACTTATCCCCAAATGTTCTCTTTAGAGAATTTAAAACTTGGTTTAAGATTAACATTTCATAAATATTTTAGCAACTAAACAAGATTTAACCTTGTAACTTACAGGTGAAACTTATTATCATTCATCATCACATTTTACATATTGGTAAAAACACAATACAGCTGGCAAACATCTTATTTTCAGTTAACACATAAAGCAGATGTAAGCTTTTAGTGATCCGAAGCCAGTTTTCACCAAGGAACCTTCGGGTATGGCGCCTTAACCCCTTAGGTATTCTTGGTTTCTTTTGGCTCATACAACCAGAGATGTCTCTAGAGAGATATCCAGCTTTTTTTTTTTTTTTCTTCTGTCCCAGGTTCAGACTTTTTATTTTTGGTGTTAACAAACATTTATTCTTAAGGGCTTTACCTAGCTGGAACAGTCAGAGTTTTTAATTTTTACATGCCTTTTAAAAAGGGAAAGTTCAAAGACATAAGAAAATCAGGAACAAAGCAAGGAAACTGAAACAGATCAGGCCCGACATTCCCTCTAGCATGTAGAGGGGGATCAGAACCAGTC
>NW_004525734.1:9644-11402 GCF_000260255.1 Octodon degus
AGGAGGCCAAGAGACATTAAAGGAGGGCCACTCTGAAGAGCAGAGAGTCTGCCATTTTCCCTTCTTGACATTGAGAGAGAGAGAGAGATTGTGTGCTCTCTCCTTAATTTCTGACCAATGACCTAGGGTAAGGGCAAGAGGAGTAGACATTGGTTGTCCCATGTTATGAAAATAACCGACGTCCCACAGAACTCCGAAGGGACAGAGGAAGGCGAAAACAGTGAAATATGCTGCAAACAAATAACCAGTGGTACGTGAAAGATGCCGGCGGGAGGGGGATCCCACTGAGGAGGGAACAGTCATTAAACAGGAGAAATATTGTCAGTGCTGTAAGGGAGGGGAAAGGTAGTTATGGCGCCGGACGCACAAACAACAAGACACAACAAATATGACGGACAAACACAGGCGGGTACCCAACAAAATCTATTGATCATACAAGTCCCTCCCTCTTGGAGGGCACAACCGCGGTGGTTCCAAAAATCCACCCCACCAAGGCGTCCCTTGGCTGGAAGACCTGCAAATACAGGCACGTCTGCCAATTGCGGGCAGCGGGTGCTCACGCTCCTAGCCGCTGGTCAGGACCAATAGACAAACGCCGGCCGAATGTGACTTGTGGCCCAGTCCAAATCCCGGAATACTATCAGGAAGAGGAAAGATTCAAGGGCTCACGCGCCTTGAACCACAGTGCCACGTGGAGCGCAGCGCTCAGCGCCTTGTTCCCAGTCACTACAAGACAGATTGAACGTTCACCAACCAGAACAAACAAAAGACTCAGAAACGAAACAAAATCCGGACATAAAATCAAACAGCCGTACTTACCCTGAGAGGTTTCTTCGGCCCTTGAGGTCCCCCCACATGGGAGCTGATCCCGGATGAGCCCCCAAATGTAAGGGTCGAGTCGCCGTGAAGGAAGGCCCCAAGAGTCGATCTCTCATGCAAATCACAAAGGGCAAGCTTTACTGTCTACGTGCACACAGGGCGGTCTGAACACGCAGGAACAGAGCGCGCCTTAAGCATGGTAGGCAGTTTTTAAAGGCAAAAACCACAAATGGGGGAGGGAGCAAGCGGTGTACAGAAGCAGATTGCATTGGTTAGTTTTAGGATGACCTTTAAAATAATTGGTGGGTTTGAATATAAGACTTTAAGGAAACTAAGAAGGGGGTAGGTAAAGGGTAACTATGAGCTAATTTTGTGGTCTGGAGGGTATTCTGGGTTTAACTGAACATTGTAACCTATTTCACAAGGATTGTCCTAAGCCTGGAGGCAATATTCTTTTAAGTTTGGCCTGAGGTTTTATGACTCCACCTGGGGTTTCTGGAGCATGGGTTACTCAAGTCCTATGGTCAGGAGCCAGTGGGTGGTCTCTTTTGACTGGAGTTTGAACTTAAAAATAATAATTCTTCGGGCTCTACACCATAAACCATTCCCAAAACCTTGTAATCCACATGGTCAGGTTTATCCACAGCAACGACCCCACTGCTGCAGTACCAAATTCTGTCTTAGTTACTCTTCTCTCATTGCTGGGACAAATACTCGACACTCAAAATGAAGGAAGGAAAGGTTTATTTAGCTCACAGTTACTAGAGGTTTCAGTCCATACTCAGCTGGGTCCAATGCAGAGCAGCACCCCACATAAATTTTAGGAACGATTTCTCTAGGTCTGTGAGGTATGTTGGTGGCAGTGTGATAGGGATTGCATTGAATTTGTACAGCAATTTTGGGAGTATGGCCATCTTCATGATGTTGGTTCTTCCTATC
>NW_004525735.1:0-3588 GCF_000260255.1 Octodon degus
TTTGTTGAAACTGTACTTCAGATTTGATGTGAAACTGTCTCATTGCTATCTGTTTATCAATAAAATTTTGAAAAAAAAAGAAATTAAAAAAAAGAGATCTCTGCTAATGGACCTAAAAAATGTTCTGACTAATGTTTTTATTTGACCAATGTATGTTTAATAGTTTCTTTACCTTTGTCTTCAGATTCAAAGCTGTAATGAAAATGTGTGGTGTCTATTGAGGGCCTTTAGATAGAACCTCTGAAGAACATATCTGAATGCTGGTCGACAACTACGACCCATTTCAGCTTGAAGAAGTCAGAGCTGTCATCGCCCATATTTCCCTCATGGTAGTTCGGGTTACTTCTTCAGAGGGGAAAATGTTGCAGGCAGCCGAGTTAGACAGAAATATTATAGACAGTCAGACAGGGCCAGGCCCTCAAAGGAGACAGCACACAAGATGAGATGCCTTTTAACTGTGGGAGGGGCGGATGCTCCTGCTGTCAACCAGAGGTAAAGACCTAAAGGCCAAACAAATGCTAAATGAGTAGCACCTGGGATTGATATTCTAAATAGGTATCAATCACCTCGAAAGACCCAAATGAGTCACTAGCCCAACCCCCAACAGAAAGAGACCCTATCCCGCATTCCAACCCCCAAAAGAAAAGGACCCTGTCCCATATGTAATCCCATTGGTTGACCAAAGTTTTGTCCCACCTCCTGCTGACCTAAGCCAGTTCCCATTCTCTCTACCTTAGCCTCACATGGTTTTGCACTATAAAAGTCCCTGGAGGAGACAGCTTCCTGGGGAACTACCCTCTTGGGCCCCCCTCCTGTCCCTCTCTTGGACAGGAGCTCTCTTTCTCTCAATGAATATATTCTGCTCATAAAAAAAGAACAATATACTAAAAGCCACTAGGGAAAAGAAACAGAACACATTTAAAGGAAAACCCATCAGAATAGCGGCAGACTTCTCTTCACAATGAAGTCAAGAAGAGGATGGAGCAGAGTACTCCAGGTCCTCTATGAAAACAAATTCCAGCCCAGACTACTATATCCTGCAAAACTCTCAAGTTTGATGGAGAAGTGAAATACTCCCACGAGAAAGAACAAATACAGAATTTCAGGATGACAAAATGAACTCTACACAGACTACTAGAAGATATTCTAGAGAGGGACAAAAATGACCAAAACTCCATGAATGAGAATGGTAAGAACCCACCAAATAGGACAAACAACTCAACACAGGAGAAAACAACAACAGGTAAATAACATGTCAATCATAAAACAATATATCTCAATAATAACCATCAATGCAAATGGACTCATTTCACCAATTAAAGGAAATAGACTGGCACAGTGAATCAGGAAGCAAAATCCAACAATATGCTGTATACAAGAAACACACTTAACTCATAAAGAAATACATAGGCTGAAAGTCAAAGGATGCAAAACAATACTACATGCCCTAGCACCTCAGAAAAAAGGCAATCTCAACTTTAAACCACGAATGATCAAATGAAATAATGAAGACCACTACATACTGCTTATGGGAAAAATTCAACAGGAATAGGTAATACGCATAAATAGGTACACACCAAACATGGGAGCATCCAGCTATATAAGACAAATATTAATCGACATGAAAAATCTAATATCCAATACCAAAATCTTAACAGGAGACCTTAACACCCCTTATTCCAAAAAGATAGGTTAAGCAGACAAAAAATTAGCAAAGAAGCAGAACTGAACCAAAACTTGGAAAAAACAGACTTAGTAGGCATAGACAGTGTTTCACACAACTACAGTTAAATACACATTTTTTTTCAGTTGCATATGGGACATTTTCTAAAATAGATCACATACTAATCCATGGGTCATGTATATGCAAGAGAACAGTAATTAACTCATGCACATTATCTGACCACAGTGCAATGATACTGGAAATGAGAAAAGAAACCAGAAAAAACCCATAAATATGTGGAAATTAAACAACACCCTCCTTAGCAATCAATGGGTCACAGATGAAATTAAACAGTATCTACGAGGCTGGGGAGATAGCTCAGTAGAATAAGTGCTTGCCTAGCAAGCGCAAGGGCCTGACTTCAATTCCCCAGTTTTGCCAAAAAATAAACAAACAAACAAACAAACTATATCTATAATTCAGTAAAAATTTAAACACAACTTATTGGAATTTATAGGATGCAATGAAAGCAGTTCTTAGAAGGATATTTATAGCTGTGAATGCATACAGTAGGAAAACAGAATGGGAACAAATGAACATTCTAATACTGCACCTCAAACATCTAGCAAAGAAGAGCAAACAAAACCCAAAGCCCAAAGATGGAAGAAATTATAAAGATTAGAGCAGAAATTAATTGAATCGAGACAAACAAAACAATACAAACAATAAATGAATCAAAAAGCTGATTCTTTGAAAGATTAAATAAAATTGATAAGCCCCTAGCTAACCTGACCAAAAAAGGAAAGAAAATACTCAAATACAAGCAATAAGGAGTGAAATTACCACAGACCCAGTGGAAATTCAGAAGGTCATCAATAGCTACTTTGAGAATCTTTACTTTCACAGAACAGAAGATACAGAACAAATGGACAGATTGCTAGAAATGTACAAATTACCAAAACTGAATCAAGAAGATATAAGGAGTCTCAATAGCCCAATAACAAGAGCTGGGGAAACAGCTCAGTAGAATAAATGCTTGCCTGGCAACAACAAGGTCCTGAGTTCAGCCACCGGTACCACATAAAAAAACAAACAAACAATCAAACAGAAATAACCCAATAACACACAATGAAATACAAAATGTCATTAAAAAAAAAAACATACTGAGAAGGAAAAGTCCAGGTCCAAATGGATTCACAGCTGAATTCTACAAGAAATTTACAGACAATATAATTCAAATACTCCTCAAACTCTTCAATGAAATTGAAAAGGAAACAATACTCCTACAATCCTTCCTAGAGGAAAGTACTGTACTGATACCAAAAACAGCGAAAGACGAAACTCAAAAAGAGAATTACAAGCCAATCTCCCTCATGAACATAGATACAAAAATTCTCAATAAAATCCTAGCAAACAGAAAACAGCAAATCATCAGGAAGATTCTACACATGACCAGGTAGAATTCATCCCAGGGATGCAAGGGTGGTTCAACATACACTAATCTATATGTATAATACACCATACACCAATAGAGCTGAATCCAAAAACCACAAAATCATCTCAATTGAGGCAGAAAACGCTTTTGACAAAGTCCAACACCCATTCATGTTCAAAGTCCTACAGAAAATTCTAAATGAATAAAAACTGAAATCTTTTACTCTCAGATCTGGTACAAGACAAAGATGGACTCTATCATCACTTCTATTCAATATACTTCTGGAATAATTAGCTAGAGCCATTAGACAAGAGACAGAAATAAAAAGAGTAAGAATAGGTGAAAAAGAAGTTAAACTATCACTATTGACAGATGACATGATACTCTACCTGGGAGACCCAAAAAGCTCCACCAAGATGTTACTTGAATTAATACAGAAATTCAATAACATAGTAAAATACAAAATCAATACCCAAAGGTAAATAACATT
>NW_004525735.1:4040-6043 GCF_000260255.1 Octodon degus
GGCAATCCTGGCCAGCAAAGACAAGGCAGGAGGCATTACAATTCCTGACTTGAAATTATACTACAAAGCTATTGTGATAAAATCAGCATGGCATTGGCAACAAGATAGACCTGAGATCAGTGGAATAGATTAGAAGATGCAGAAGCAACTACAAACACACTCAGCCACCTTACCATTGACAAAGGTGCAAAATATGCTTACTGGAAGAAAGATAGCCTCTTTAACAAACGGTGCTGGAAAAAGAGCTCTCTACATGCCGAAAACTAAAACTTAACCCAGGTCTATCACCATGCACTAAGCTAAAGCCAAAATGGATTAAAGATCTAAACATTATAACAGAAGCACTAAATGTCCTGGAATAGAAAATAGGAGGAACTCTTAAGATATAAGAGTATACAAACAGTTCATGAACAAAAATCAACTCCACAGGAAACACTTGAAAGAATTAACAACTGGGACGTCTGCTTATTGACAAGTTTTTGCATGTCAAAAGAAATTACCAACAGAGTGAAAAGACAACTGACAAACTGGGGAAAAAACACTCAAACAAAGAGCTTCTCTCTAGAATTTATAAAGAACTAAAAAATATTAGGGCCTGAAAATTTAAAGACCCAATTTAAAAATGGTCATCTGAGATGAACACACACTTCTCAGAGGAAGAAATTCTAGAAGCCAATAAATACATGAAAAAATGATGTACAAGCAAATAACCACTAGGAAGAGAGTATGCAATGTGTTAATTACTGAAACTGTTATACGAATTTGATTTGAAACTATCTCACTGCTACTTGTCTCTCAATAAAATTATGCAAAATAATATAAATAAACCAGCTATTCCTCTACTGGGAATTTTCACAGATGATCTGAAAACATCATATCATAGTGATATATGTGTGCCTATGTTTATAACAGCACAATTTGTGATAGCCAAATCTTGGAAACAACCAAGATGCCCATCACCTAAGGAATGGATGAAAAAGATGTGGTATTTTGGATCCAGTCCTAGCCCAGGCCTGGTGAGTGTGTGGGAGAGCTTCTTGCTGCCCTGCGCCAGCAGGACCTGCTGGTCCAAGCCCAGTCACAACAAGGGTGAGACCCTCTTCCACCTGCTTGGGACCCCCGCACAACTCCGCAGCACCACCCCACCCAGCCCACTAAGAGAGAATTTCTGCCCCATTCTGGGGACCTCCAGATCAAGTCCCAGCCTAGGCCTGGTGAGTGTGTGGGAAAGTTTCCTGCTACCCTGCGCCAGCAGGACCTGCTGGTCTCAGCCCAGGTACAGCATGGGTGAGACCCTCTTCCACCCCCTTGTGACCGGCTACAACTCTGCAGCACCATCCCACCCAGCCCGCCAAGTGAGAATTTCTGCAGAATTCTGGGGACCACAAGATCCAGCCCTAACCCAGGCCAGGGGAAGGTGTGGAAGAGCTTCATCTCCCCGCTACTCCAACTTGTCCCATCCAGACTCATCTCAGGCCTGGTAGATAGGCATGGGGTGAAACCCATCAGGTGCAGTCCCTGCAAAGAGAGTAGGGGACAAAGCCACCCAGCTACTCCAGGAGCAGAACATCTTGATAGGGGGATACAAAAGGAACAAGTCCAATGGCAGCAGCAGGAAGTAGCTGAGCACAGCAACTAGACCCAAGCCAGGTACAGCAGGATAAATCCAAACTTGGTAGATTTGCACCTGAATTTCAGTAATTGCTAACGTTATAACTGTATCAAAGCTCTACAACAAAGGTCAGAAGACAGTGCTGCACAAAATGACAATGAGAAAGAGCGAAATGAAATCTCAGACCTCAAACCGACCCATAACAAGTGCAGAGGAAAGGAACACAGAACAAATTGGGAACCACACAGCTGAAATCAATGAATCAACAGCTTCTGAAATGAAGAAACAACTGGAGAAAGATACACAGGAACTCAGATTGGAAATAAAAAAAGAAATCCCTGAATTAATAACATCTGTAGTAAAGAATGAAATGCAGAAACATATGGAAGAA
>NW_004525735.1:7508-7951 GCF_000260255.1 Octodon degus
AAAAAAGAGTAACAACAATGGGTAAATAACATGTCAATCATAACTCAATACATCTCAATTCTAACCATCAATGTAAATAGACACAATTCACCAATTAAGAGAAATAGACTGGCATAGTTAATTGGGAAACAAAATCCAACAATATGCTGTATACAACAAACACATTTAACTCATAAAGACATTCACAGGCTGAAAGTCAAAGGATGGAACACAATATTACACGCCTCAGGACCTCAGAAAAAAGCAGGGGTAGCAATCCTATTCTCAGACAGTCTCAACTTCAAAACAAAAATGATTAAGCCAAATAAAGAAGGCCCCTATATATGGGCTAGGGTAAAAATTCAAGAGGAAGAGGTAACACTCATAAATATGTATGTACCAAACACAGGAGCACCCAACTATGTAAAGCAAATCTTAATGGACATGAAAAATCTAATATCCAA
>NW_004525735.1:11396-12383 GCF_000260255.1 Octodon degus
CCAAAAATTAAAGACCCACTCCAGAAATGGGCATCTGAGATGAACACACTTCTCAGAGAATGAAATTAAAGAAGCAAATAAATATATGAAAAAATGCTCCATATCACTAGCCATCCGTGAAATGCAAATTAAAACCACATTGAGATATTGTCTCACCGCAGAAAGGATGGCTAACATAAAGAAATCAACCAACAACAAATGTTGGAGAGGCTGTGGGGAAAAAGGAACCCTTCTCCACTGGTAGTGGGAGTGTAGGCTGGTGCAACCATTATGGAAATGAGTATGGAGACTCCTTAGAAAACTTGGACTGGAAATCCCATTTAATCCAGCTATTCCTCTACTGGGAATTTTCTCAGAGGATCTGAAAACATCATATTGTAGTGATATACGTGTGCCTATTTTATAACAGCACAATTTGTGATAGTCACATCTTGGAAACAAAGAAGATGCCCATCACCTGCAGAATGGATGAAAAAGATGTGTATTTTTATACAATTGAGTATTATTCAGCTATAAAGAATGATAAACTTCAAGTCTTTATATTGAGTTGGATGCCACTTGAGGATATACTCATAAGTGAAAAAAACCAGACACACATGTGTAAAAATTGTATAGTTTCCCTAGTATAAGAACCTAAAAGAAGAAATACAAGTAGAAAGGTATAATACAACTAAAAGGAGAGCAAGAATTTGAGGACTAGATAATGAAAAGAGAGGAAAGAGAAGAGCTAGGAAACATGACAGGGGCAAGCCATAGTGTTATATGTAGAAGATGGATAAGGCAATGATCCTGACACTCCTCAGATTTTTAAATATTGCAGTTAACTGGAATGATTGTCACCCTGACTAACTATATATACTGACACCTGTGACCTAAGCAACTGCACTGAAGATGGCAATTTGTAATAGCAGGTTCATGCTTGGAGAGCCTGTCATTCTGATCTTCTGAATATGAGCTGCTTGTCATTATATGCCAGTTGCTGCCATA
>NW_004525736.1:0-1030 GCF_000260255.1 Octodon degus
ATGCAGTCCAACTTTATATTCATATTATATTTCAACTGTTATCTATCCCAAAACTGTTTTGCTATCCTATGCTGCAACTATATCTATAAAATATTTTATATAGATATATTTGTGTTGGGTTTTTTTGTTTCGGTTTGGTTTTTTGGAGTTTTTTCATTACTTATTTGTTCTGAATATTATGATATATACTATATACAATTTTCATTTGGTGAGTAATTGATTTAAAGAACTAATCACAGGAACATATAACAATTGTTAAATGAACAATTTCTCTATATATTTTAAATCCATCAACTATATAATGGAAATTCAAAGAAATCTGCAATATGATTATATCACATATTTAAATTTTTCCACATTTGTAAACTTATTTTCACCTTTAAAATTTTC
Source organism: Octodon degus (assembly GCF_000260255.1). Classification (NCBI taxonomy): domain Eukaryota; kingdom Metazoa; phylum Chordata; class Mammalia; order Rodentia; family Octodontidae; genus Octodon; species Octodon degus. The sequence continues at coordinate 391 of NW_004525736.1, forward strand.
ATTTGCTTCAGACATAATTTTTTTCCATAATTTTATTGAGAAACAAATGGCAATGAGACAGTTTCAAATCAAATTTGTAGGACAGTTTCAATAATTAACACGTTGCATGCATTCTCCCTAGTGGTTAATTGCTGTACAAGATGCAGGCATGATATCCTATTTACAAACACTATTGCAACAAATCCCTCTATCCATTAAGAGACTGTAACTATATATCTATCCTAACCATTTTGAATACACAGATAAAAAATGGAAATTCATCTGTATCCCCTTCATTGTTTAGTTCTGTCATTTGAATATTATAGATGTGTAAACTCAGCAAAATATTCTAAAAGAGTCCAGTAGTCCATAATAGAATTGGGGCTTCTGCTTCACTGGCAATGTCAGACATCGTTGACCTGAGTCCGCTACAGCTTAACATAACACCATGGCTTTACTTCTTATACTGCATTTTTATAGTTTGCTGCAGGATGGTTAAGACCAAGATAAAGCAAGACCTATGCATCAAAAGTTCTAACTTTTGGGTTTGATAAGGTCAACGAAATCCCCTCAGGATTTATCCTGAGATCCTGTACCTCAGATTGTAGATCCTTTGTCAGTGTCAGCCATGTGGATGAGTCACGGCCATTGCTTGGCCAAT
>NW_004525736.1:2410-4533 GCF_000260255.1 Octodon degus
TGCACCAGTCTACATTCCCACCAGCATTGGAGAAGGGTTCCTTTTTCCACACAGCCTCTCCAACATTTGTTGTAGATTTATTTCTTTATGATAGCCATTCTTTCTGGGGCGAGATGATATCTCAGTGTTGTTTTAATTTGCATTTCACAGATGGCTACTGATGTGGAGCATTTTTTCATATATTTATTCTCTTTTTTAATTTCATCATCTGAGAAGGCTGTGTTCATCTCAGATGTCCATTTCTAGACTGGGTCTTTAAATTTTGGAGCCCTAGTGTTTTTTAGTTCTTTACAAATTCTAGAGAGCAGTCCTTTGTCTGAGTACTCATTTGTCCGGATTTTTTTAAAAATTTGTGAGTTGTCTTTTCACTTTGTTGGTAATTTCTTTTGACATGCAAAAATTTCTTGTTAAGAGCAGGTCCCAGTTCTTAATTCTTTCAGCTGTTTCCCATGCGATTTCATTTTTGTTCATGAACACTTTGCCTACCCATATGTCCTCAAGAGTTCCTCCTATGTTCTCTTCCAGGAGATTTAGTGTCTCTGCTTTAATGTTTAGATCTTTAATCCATTTGGACTTTATCTGAGTGTATGGTGATAGACCTGGGTCAAGTTTGAGTTTTCAGCATATAGACAGTCAGTTTTTCCAGCACCATTTGTTAAAGAGGCTATCTTTCTTCCAGTGAGTATGTTTCACCACTTTGTCAAAGATAAGGTGGCTGAGTGTGTTCATAGGGCCTTCAGTGTCTTCTAATCTATTCTACTGATCCTCAGGTCTATTTTGTTACCAGTACCATGTTGATTGTATCACAGTAGGCTTGTAGTACAATTTCAAGTCAGGAATTGTAATGCCTCCTGCCTTGTCTTTATTGCCCAGGATTGCCTTTGCTATCTAGGTCTTTTCTGTTTCCAAATAAATTTTAGGAATGATTTCTCTAGGTCTGTGAGGTACACTGGTGGTAGTCTGATAGGTATTGCATTAAATCTGGACAGCAATTGTGGGAGTATGGCCATCTTCACAACGTTGGTTCTTCCTATCCAGGAGCATGGAATATCTTTCCATTTTCTGAAATCCTCTACAATCTCTTTTTTCAGAGTACTGTAATTTTCCTTGAAAAGATCTTTGATTTCTTTAATTAGATGAATTCCAAGGTATTTCATTTTCCTTGGTGTTATTGTAAAAGGTATTGTTTCTATAATTTCCCTCTCAGTGTGTTTGTTATCTGTATAGATGAATACTATTGATTTTCTAACCTGCTATGCCATTGAATTTCTGTACTAATTCTAGTACGTTCTTGGTGGAGTTTTTTTGGGTATTCCAAGTAAAGTATCATGTCATCTACAAATAAAGATAATTTAACTTCTTCTTTACCTATTCTTATTCCTTTTATTTCTTTTTCTTGTATAAAGGCTGTAGCTAATGATTCCAGAACTATATTGGATAGGAGTAGTGACAGAAGGCATCCTTGTCTTGTACCAGATCTAAGAGTAAAAGATTTCAGTTTTTCCCTGTTTAGAATCATGTTAGCTGTTGGGTTTTCATGGTTTTTACAGGATTAAAGTAGAGGCCATCTATACCAATTTTCTGTAGACTTTGAATATGAATGAGTGTTGGACTTTGTTAAAAGCCTTTTCTGCATCAATGGAGATTATCATGTAGTTTTTAGTTATTGCTCTATTGATATAGTATATTACATTTATAGATTTTCGAACATTGAACCATCCTTGTATCCCTGGGATGATTCCTACCTGGTTATGGTGTATGATCTTCTTCATGATTTGCTGTATTCTATTTGCTAGTATTTTATTGAGGATTTTGGCATCTATGTTCATGAGGGAGATTGGCCCGTAGTTCTCTTTCTTTGTTGCATCTTTCCCTGGTTTTGGTATCAGTATAATACTCAGGAATGATTTTGGGAGGATTGCTTCCTTCTCAATTTCATGGAAGAGTCTGAGGAGTACAGGGACTACATCTTCTGTAAATGTCTTGTAGAATTCAGCTGTGAAGCCATCCGGACCTGGACTTTTCTTTGTCTGTAGGCTTTTAATTGCAGGTCGTTTTCATTGGCTGTTATTGGGCTATTGAGAGTGGTTATATCTTGTCGATTCAGTTGTGGTAATTTGTAC
>NW_004525736.1:5625-6901 GCF_000260255.1 Octodon degus
TATGAATGTCTTTATGAGTTAAATGTGTTTCTTGTATACAGCATATTATTGAAGTTTCTTTCCTAATCCACTATGCCAGCCTATTTCTCTTAATTGGTGAATTGAGTCCTTTTACATTGATTGTTATGAGTGAGATGTATTGACTTACAATTGACGTGTTATTTACCTGTTGTTGTTTACTCCTTTTTCTCCTGTGTTTAATTGCTTGCTCTACTTAGTTGGTTGCTTCTGATCTCATTCGAGGAGTTCTGATCATTTTGGTCACTTTCTACAACATCTTTCAGCAGCCTGTGTAGGGTTGGCTTTGTCATCATGAAATTCTTCAGTTGTTCTTTGTCATGAAAGTATTTCACTTCTCCATCCAACTTGAAAGAGTTTTGCATGGTTTAGTAGTCTGGGATGGGATTTGTTTTCATAGAGGACTTGAAGTACTCTGCTCCATGCTCTTCTTGCCTTCATGGTTTGTGAAGAGAAGTCAGCCGTAATTCTGATGGGTTTTCCTTTGACTGTGATCTGCTTCTTTTCTCTAGCGGCTTTCAGTAGATTATTCTTGTGCTGAATTTCTGGGATCTTGACTATTATACGTCTCGGTGTGTTTTTAATTGGGTTGAGGTTACTTGGCATTCTGTATGCTTTGGTTACCTAAATGTCCGATTGTTTCCTCATATTTAGGAAGTTTTCTGCTACTATTTCTGCCCATACTTTTTTAATGTCATTTGTATTGACTTCTTCTTTCTCATTGCTGCCTATTAATCTAACATTTTTCATCTTTGCATCATCTTGCAGGTGATGGATCATTTTTTCCTGCATCCTAATTGTTTTTAAGAAATCCTTTCTTACCTTTTTACTAGCTGCACCAGCATCTTCAAGATCTGAAACTCTGTCTTCACTTTCACTTAAATGGTTTTGCAATCTTATCATTGAGAGTTTAAATTCCTCTATATTTCTTTGACTCTGCTTCGTGTAACCTATTTCTTTCCTGTATTGCTCATTCCAGGAATCCATCATTTTTCTAATCTCCTCTATTTTTTTTATCAATGTCTTCTTTAGAAGCAGTTATAAATTCTTTTACTGCAGTGTTTTTTTTTTCAGATTGGGTTTCCTCCCTATGTTTTTGTAGTTGATTCTTTAGATGCTTTGAGTTCTGAGAATTCTTTTCTTATTTCAGAAAATTCCACTCTGAGTTCCTCTATGACTTTCTGCTGTTGCTTATTTACTATCTATGCTATTAATTTGTACATGTGAGCTGAGCTAGTAGAAAAGAATTCCGCTCCGA
>NW_004525736.1:7136-11572 GCF_000260255.1 Octodon degus
TCTATACCTTTCTGCAGCTGTTTCTTTATTTCAGAAGCTGCTGATTCATTATTTTCAGCTGTGTGATTCCCAGTTTGTTCCATATTAGTGTCCTCTGCATTTCTTATGGGTGGGCTTGGATTCTGAGATTGCATATTGCTCCTTTTTGCTCCTTCTCATTGTCATTTTGTATAGCACTGTCTTCTGCCCTTTGTTGTAGAGCTTTGGTGCAGTTATAACCTTAGCACCTACCGAAGTTCAGGTGCAGATCTACAAAGTTTGGATTTATCTAGCTGTGCCTGGCTTGGATTTGGCTGCTGTGCTCAGCTCCTTTCTGCTGCTGCCCTTGGGGGTGAACCTGTTGTGCCCCTCTAGCAAGATGTTCTGCTCCTGGACTAGCTGGTTGGTTCTGTCCCCTACTCTCTCTGCAAGGATTGCGCCTGCAAGGTTTCACTTCAGGCCTGTATGCCAGGCCTGAGGTGAGTCTGGAGGGGAAAAGGTGGAGTAGGGGGGAGAGGCAGCTCTGCCACACACTCACTGGGCCTGGGCTAAGACTGGATCTGGGGGTTCCCAGAACGTGGCAGAAATTCCTACTCGGCGGGCAGGGTGGGGGGGTGCTATGGGTTGGGTTGAGTGTTCCAAGGGGGTGAAAGAGGGTCTTACCCACACTGTACCTGGGCTGGTATTAGCAGCTCCCGCTGGCACAGGGTAGCTGGAAGCTCTCCCACACACTCACCTGGCCTGGGCTAGGACTGGATCTGTTTTGTTTTGGTTTTTGACGTAGGGTCTCACTTCATAGTGCTGCCTGATCTGCAGCTCACTTTTTAGTCCTTTCTTGCCCTGAGCTGATCCCTCCTGCCTCAGCTTCCTGAGTGCTAGAGTTATAAGTAGGTCTACCGTGCCCAGCTTGTACCTCTGTATCTATTAAACAATTCCCTGTCCTTTTCCCTATGTCCTGACAATTCTACAGTCTGCTTGTCTGAATTAGGTTTCTATACATACATCACATAAGTTAAAATTCTACTTGGTGCATGGGAGCACACACCTGTAATCCCAGCACTCTGGAGGCTGAGGGAAGATCTTGTGAGGTAGAGACCAGCCTGGACTACAAAGTGAGCTCAAGGCCAGCCTGAGCTGGAGAGCAAGAGTCTATCTCAAAAAGAATGAATGAATAAATAAATAAATTAAATAAATAAATAAATAAATAAATAAATAAATTCTGGGGAGATAGCTCAGTGGTCTAAAGTGCCTGCCTAGCAAGCTCGTGGACTTGGGTTCAATTCCCAGTAAACCATGCCATGCTGGGGTTCCAGGAGCACCGTGCTGGCCACCTACACTGGATATGGTAGTATACTCCTGTAAACCCTGCCCTTGGGATCCTGAGACAGGCTGATCACTACGAGTCCAAGCTGTGTATAGTAGACTTTCTACCAAATAAATAATTTTTAATTTAAAAAAATCAATAAGTGAATAAAATTAAAACTCTACAGTTCTTTTTCTTTTGCATCCATTTCATTTCATTCAGCCTAATATTTTCAAGGGTCATGTCACAGCAACTGTCATAAGTTCCTTCCATTTTAAGGCTTAGTCATATTTTATAAATGTGCCATGTTTTAGAAACCCAGTCTTGCATGGAAGGACATTGAAGTTTCGGTCCTGGCTATCATGCCTACTGCTGCTGCTTTGCACATGAGTGTTTGTGTCCATGCCTCAGTTCTTTTGGTTCTACACTAGAAAAGGAGTTGCTGGATCATATGGGAATCCTATTTTCAAATTTTGAGGGCTACCATACTGCTTTTTACAGGAGCAATACCATTTTAGTGTATTCCTTTTTTTTTTTTTTTTTTTTTTTTTTTTTTTTTTTTTTTTGGTCGGAATCAGGGATTGAACTCAGGCCCTTGCGTTTGCCAGGGAAGCGCTTATTCCACTGAGCCATCTCCCTGGCCCAGCAATACCATTTTAAATTCCCACCACACTGCACAAATTCCAACTTCTACACCTCACCAATACACGTACTTTTTTTTTCTGAAGTGTGTGTGTGTGTGTGTGTGTGTGTGTGTGTGTGTTGTCATAGCCATCCCAATAGATAGAAAATGGTATCTCATTGTGGTTCTGTTTTCATTTGCTCTGATGATTGTCAATTTTGAACTTCTTGTGCTTATTAACCATTCATCTCTATTCTTTGGAGAAATATCTGCTCAAAATATTTTCATTTTTCTGTAGTCAGTTGTTTGTTGTGGCTTTCTTTCTTGTTGAATCTTAGATTGTTTTTTTTTTTTTTTTCACATACTGGATTTCATATCCAGGGTGTTTACAAATATTTCTCCCATTTTATGAGTGTATTTTTACTGTGCTGATACTGTCCTCCGATATACAAATCGAAGTTATTTTGTTTTGTTTTTAAACAATGCCTTTCTGTGCAGCCCAGGCTGGGTTTGGATTCACTATGTAGCCCAAACTGAACTCCCACTCTCCTTCTTCAGCCTTCCAAATTCTAGGAGTAGTAATATGTCTTGCTGTGCCCAGCTTGTAAAGAGCATTTCTTTGGAAGAGCTCTCTAAATATGGCATTTGTCCATTTTTCAAAATGCTCTAAACTCAGTCTGTCAATTAAGTCAGACAGTCAGAGCTAACCAGATTCACTATACTGACCCAGCTAGTCAGATCCCCACCATCGTCACTTGTTCATTTGTGCGTTTAGCACAGATGTAAAGAGCCCCTTCCCATGTGCAAGTCTGCGCTAAGCAATTTTGCTAAGTTGTGTGTGGCCACTGGTGTGAGAAACACTAAGAGAACTGGCCTTGTGACACTTGGTGCTGGGCTCACAGTATGGAACCTAATGTTCCTAAAGAACATTTTAGCATGTCTCCATTGTGAAGAAGACCCACAAGAGAACTTTCTCTCTAGTCTATCAGGGATAGGGGTACTTGTGCTTTTTCCTAACCACTGATCATGGTTAATATCTTACAACTGAGCATAGCTTCCTTCTAACCACAGCTGCTAAAAACCTAAAATCACATTTGTGGGCAACTTCCAGTAGGGAAATTTGGCATCCTGATATGTTTTCAAATGCAGTAAACTCAGTTCCATCCTAACTCCCCAAGTTTATATGTCTTGTGCTCATTAAAAAGCTACTCTTAAACTTTATATAATCTACTTCCACAGCAGAGGGTTAAGCCAAACACTCAACCCTTTGAGTGTTGATCCCTGTGTGACCGTGTAGATCACTCATCCATGAAACTAGTCCTGCCAACTACTATAGTTTACAAAAACCTGGAAGATTATTTCCATTTTGATAGCATTTTTTTTTTTTTTTTGTGGAACCAGGGATTGAAATCAGGCCCTTGTGCTTGCCAGGGAAGTACTTATTCTACTGAGCCACCTCCCTGGCCCCAGTAATAGCATTTTGTCCTTTCATTTTTTTAAGTTTTTTTTTCAAGAACTACTTAAATGCCAATGTACATCATGTGCATCTGTATATTAGAGAACATAGAGCAGAGACTTGGGGAAATGAAAGACAATTTAGGGGGTCATATTTAACTAGAACTAATCAATTCTATGAGCTTCAAGATGATCAGTTTCAGCCTGTTCAGATAGCTTAGTGGATTAAAGTGCCTACATAGGCAGATGCAGGGACACAGGTGCGATCCCCACATGCCACACCCATGTTGGTGCCAGTGCTGGTGCCGGTCCCACCCCCCCCTCTTCCCCTGGGGTAGAAATGAGCCAGTGATTGAGACTGGGTGTGGGCTCAACCCTGGAGCTTTCAGTCACTGCCTGTCCTGCTTGGATTTCTGGAGCTCTGTCCCTGTCACCTGAGTCTGCACATGGCCTGACATGTGAGTGAGATGACCCCAGGCCCTGCCAGATCCTGAATAGACCCAGAGCACAGACCCAGAGTGTGAGTGAGAGGACCCAGGCTGCCGGATCCTGAATTGACCCAGAGTGCAGACCCGGTGTGTGAATGAGACCACTTAGGGCCCACTGGATCCTCATTTAACCCAGAGTGCAGGCCCAGCACAGAAACCTGCAGCAGAACTCCTTGCAAAGAGGCTAGAGGAAAGACCCACCCAGCTGATTCAGGAGCAGAACATCTTGCCAGAGAGACACAAAGGGCTCAACTCTAATGGCTGCAGCAGAAAGAAGTGGATGGAACACAGCAGCCAGATCCAAGCAACACCCACCTGGAGGAATCTGAGCTTCGTAGATCCAGCCCTGGTGCTAAGGTAATAACTCTATCTAAGCTCTACACCAAAGGCCAGAAAACAGTGGTATACAAAATGACAAAGAGAAGGAACAAAATGCAGTCTCAGGCCCCGAGTCCACCCAGTACAAATGCAGAAGAAACTAGCACTGAGGAAACTGGAAATCACACACCAGATATCTCTAAAATAATAGCATTGGCAGTAAAGAAAAAACTGCAGAAAGGTATAGAAGAAATCAGATCAGAAATAATTT